>NW_006408593.1:1303366-1307581 GCF_000296735.1 Chrysochloris asiatica | reverse complement strand
AAACCAATGATGATGAAATTGAAGAGTTCTACTAAGGTATGTCTGACCCAAGCCATGGTATTTTCAATAACCTTGTATGCATGTGAAAGTTAGACAGTGATAAGGAAGTCCATAGAAGAATTGATGCATTTGAGTTATGGTGTTGGAGGAGAATATTAAAAGAACCATAGACTGCCAAAAGAACAAACAAATCTGTTGGTCAAAGTACAGTCAGAATGCTCCTTGGAAGCCAGGATGACCAGATTTCATATCTCACACTTTGGATATATTATCAGGAGGGACCAGTCACTGGAGAAGGATTTCTTGTTTGGTAAAATGGAGGGTTGGAGAAAAAGAGGAAGATCCCCACTGAGATGGATTGGCACAGTGGCAGCAGCAATGGACTCAAATGTAGCAACGAGTACATGGTTGGTGCAGGATAGGGTAATGTTTCATTCTGTTGTGCATGGGATCACTATGAGTCGGTACTGACTCGATGGCACCTAACAACAACAACAACAAAAATAAATAGGTAAAGATAGGTACATAGGTTGGTAGGTATGTTTGCAAACAGCCAAATAGAAATATAAATCGATAAATAGATTAATAGCTACATTTGAGGACTTAAATTTAATTAAAGAAAATACCTCAAAATGAATATGGTAGCATACGATCAAGAGGTAGTGATACTGAAAGTAGAAGTCCAAGATATATTCATTAAAATATCTCAGTAAAAATCTAAAGAGAACTCTTGATAACCAAACAGCAAATATTTAAGAAGAGTTGATTGATCGTTGGTTAGTTCCTTTGATTGGGTTCTGACTCAAAGCAATCCTGTATAGGGTTTCTTAGAAACAGCTGGTAGATTTGAACCACTGACCTTGCAGTTCAAACCGATCTTGCAATCCAGTGCTTATCCTACAGTGCCATATCAGGACTCCATTTAAGGGAAGTGTTACTTACTACATATTGTTTAACCATATTTTAGATGTTTATTTTGAAAAGCACACAAATGTTAATGGAAATGATGTTGAAAAAGTTCTGAGCTCTGTGAAATGTATGATGCTAACTTAGTCTTTGAAATAGTATTTATTTTTTCACTGAATTATTTTCTAGTACAAAATAATTCCTCATTAGAAGAACCTGAATGCCACCAATTATTTAAAGGTATAAATGATACTGTGAGTTCATCTCATGACTTTTGCAGTAACGAAGGCTTTTTCATAATCAGTAACTTTGGTTTGCCTTTTTTTTTTTTTTTCCCTTTCAATTTTTACTTAATTTTCTTTAAAAGGACATATTATAAAAAGACCCACATATTTTTTAATTCTCTTAGCAATGTCTCTGATTCCAGCCTTCCCATATATAAAATTATACATAATGTTTAATATACTTGGATTTGTTAATGTAAGCTGCTGTTTTTTACACTATGTACAACAGAGTGGAACAATGTTGAATCCTGCACCATTCTCAAAATTGCTGCACAAATTTAGTCATTCAATTTCATCAAGGGCTTTTCTCTTTCCCAGGGAGCCTCTGCTTGGTGTCCTTGTCCGGTGACTGGTTCCTCCTGATCAAATGTCCAAAGCTTGTGAGATAAAGGCTCACTATTCTCATTTCAATGGCACATTATGTCTGTACTTCTTCCAAGACAAATTTGCTTATTATAACAAAAAGAAAATTAAGAGGAAAAATCATTTTCAGAAGTAATATTTATTTTCAATCTCCTACTTGTATGTATTTGTTTTTAAGTGCTGTCAAGTCATTAAACTCTTAGAAACTCTTTACACAACATAACAAAACACTGCCGATCCTGCGCCATACTTAGAATCGTTGTTACATTTCAGGTCATTATTGCTGTCCCTCACTGTCAATCTCTCTTATTGGGGATGGTACTTTTTTCACTCTCCCTCCGTTTTACCAGGCATGACATCTTTCTCCAGGGACTGGTACTTCCCGAAGTATGAAATAAGAAGTCTGCCATTATGGGTGTTCTGCAATTTTCACAAGAAAGATTTGTTTGTTTTTCTGGAAGTCTCTGGTACTTCTGATAGTCTTCTCTAACACCTTACATCAAATGCATTAATTTCTTTCATGATCACTTGATTTCGTTCTCCAACTTTCACATGTATATGAGGCAGTTGAAAATAACATGGCTTGCATCAGGTGTACCTTAGTTCTCAAATGCTATCTTTGCTCTTGGGTACCTTAAAGAGGTCTTGTGCAGCAGAGTTGCCTAATGCAACATTTTGTTTTATTTCTTGACTGATGCTTCCTTGAGTGTTGATCAAAGCAAAATGAAGTCTTTGGCAATGTCACTCTGTTTTCCATTTATTATACTATTTATTGGTCCAGAAGTGAGAAATTTTGTTTTTTTACATTGAGTTGCAATTCATGCTGAAAGCTGTAGTTTTTGGTTTTCAGCAAGTGTTTTATGTTCTCTTTGTTTGCAGAAGCAAGGTTGTGTCATTTGCATATCACAAGTAGTTAGTGACTCTTCCTCCAGTACCTATGTCATGTTCTTCTTCATAATAATCCAGCATCTCAAATTATTTACTCAGCACACAGATTGAATAACTATGTTGAAAGGAAACAACCCTTGTTCTGTTTGAACTACTGTCTGTTGGTCTGTGTACAGTTTCCTCGTGAGAAAAATGAAGTGTTCTGGGATAACCATGCTTCCCAATACTATCCATAGTTCATTATGATACACACAGTTAAATGACTTGCATAAGTAAACTTCTTTCTGATGTTCTCTACTTTTAGTAAAGATTCCTCTAAATGTCAGTAATGAAATCGCTAATTCTACATCCTCTTTTAAGGAGTTCAGGTAGCGTAGAGATTACGAATTGGGCTGCTAACCATAAGGTCAGCAGTTCAAACCACCAGCTGTTCAGTAGGAGAACAATGAGGCTTTCTGTTCCAGTAAAGGTTTACAGCCTTGGAAACCCTATACAGGGTCACAATGAATTGGAATCAGCTCCACGGCATACCATGACCACCACATCCTCTTATGAAGCTGGCTTGAATTTCTGCCAGTTACCTGTTGGTGTCATATTGCAACTGTTTTTTAACTATCTTCAGCAAAATTTTACTTGCATGTGATATTAATGATGATTTCCATATTCCATTGGGTGACCTCTTCTTGGAATGTGCTCAAATATGGATCTCTTCCAATTGGTTGTCCAGGTAGCTGTCTTCCATATTTCTTGGCATAAATGAGAGAGCACCACCTGTGCTGTATTAGTTAAATGGAAGATAATCAATTTGTATTCCATCAACTCCTTGAGCATTTATACTTCCCCCGCCCACACACACCAATTCACACAGTACAGCTTTCACTTCTTTCAGAGCTACTCGTTCTTGGTCATGCGCTACCTCTTGAAATAGCTGAACATCGACCATTTCTTTCTGGTTCAGTGACTTTATTATCTTTCCATCATTTTTTTTTCTTTTTTTTTTGCCCATATAATCCTTCAATATTGAAAGTTAAGGATTGAAATTTTCCTTCAGTTCTTTCTTCTTGATACATTCTGAGTGTGTTTTTTTTTTTCCTTTTGGTTTTTCTACCTCAGGTCTTTGCACATTTATTGTAATATTTTACTTTGTCTTCTCAAACTGCCCTTTGAATATTCTGTTCAACTCTTTTACTTCGTCAATATTTCCATTTGCTTTAGTAAGTGCTGTCAAGTCGATTCTGACCCATAGCAACCCTGTATAGGATTTCCAAGGAGCAGCTTGTGAGCTTGAACCACTGACCTTGCAGTTCAAACAACTTTACAGTCTGACGCATTAGCCCACAGTGCCACACCAGGACTCCTCCATTTGCTTTAGCTACTCTGTATTCAAGAACAAGTTTCAGAGTTTCTTCCAACATCCATTTGGGTCTTGTCTTTATTTTCAGTCTTTTTAATCACCTTTGCTTTCAAATGTATGAGGTTCTTTATATTACCCCAGAACTCTTCTGGTCTTCCATCATTAGTGTCTAATGCATCAAATTTGTTCTTGAGATGGTCTCTAAATTCAAGTGGGATATATGTTGTTGTTGTTGTCAGGTGCCATTGAGTCAGAACCGACTCATAGTGACCCCATGCACAACAGAATGAAACACTGTCTGATCCTGGGCCAACCTCACCACTGCTGCCACACTTGAGTCCATCAATGATGCCACCTGGCCAATCCATCTCATTAGGGGTCTTCCTCTTTTGCTCTGACCCTCCACCTTACCCAGCATGA
>NW_006408593.1:1296165-1302001 GCF_000296735.1 Chrysochloris asiatica | reverse complement strand
TGTGTATTCCTTCCATCTTTTCTTGATGCATTCTGCATCATTCAGTAATTTGCCCAGTGAATCTTTCAATAACGAAAGTCGAGGCTTGAATTTTTTTTTTTTTTTTCAGTTCCCCCAGCTTGAGAAATACTGACCATGGGATATATAAAAGGTCATATTTTGAATTTTAGACTTGCTTTAATTTTCTTTAGCTTTTGCCTCAACTTGATGGTCTGCCCCTGGTCTTGTTTTGGCTGATGATATTAAGCTTTTCCACCATTTCTTCCCACAGATGCAGTCAGTTTAATTATTTTGTATTCCATCTAGGTAGGTTCATGTGTATAGTTGCCAAGTATGCTGTTGAAAAATGCAATTGTGATCAATAACTCATTGGTCTTGCAAAAATTCTATCATGTGATCTCCATCATTGGTTATATCACAAGGCCATATTTTTCAGATACTGATCCTTTCTCTTTGTTTCTAACTTCTGCATTCCAATCACTAGTGATTATCCATATATCTTGGTTGCATTTTAGTCAATTTGATACTGAAGAAGTTAGTAGAACTCTTCAATTTCTTCATCAGTGCCTTTGGTTGTGGGTACATGATAATAGCATTAACTGGTCTTCCTTATAGGCCTATAGATAATATCCTGTCACAGACAGCATTGTATTTCAAGAGAGATCTTAAAATACTTTTTGATGATTCCAGTTCTCTTCAATTTGTCATTTCTAGCATATTAGATCATAGGAATGTCTGATTCAAAATTCATAATAGCTGTCTATTTCTGCTCACTAATTCCTAGGCTATCGATCTTTATGTGTTCTATTTCATTTTTGACAAGTTCCAAATTTCCTAGATTCATACCTTGTGCATTCCATATCCAGAATATTGTGTTTGCAGCTGTTTGTTCTCACTTTGAATTGTGTCCCTGTCCGCAATTGAAGGTCCTGAAAACTTTGCTGTTTTCACATCATTAAAGTCAACTCTCTTCTGTAGAGTCAGCTCTTGTCCTCAGTCATATTTTAAGTGCTTCCAACCTATGTGGCTCATCTTTCAGCACCATATCAGACATCGCTTCACTCCTTTTCACAAGTTTTTCACCTATTCTCTCACCCTATTGTTCTTAATATGGAAGCTCTGTTAAAACTACCCCACCAGAGCTGGTACTTGAAACATCATAGTGGTATAATTTCCTACATTACAACAACATGCAAGTCATCACAATATGGCAGACAGATACATGTGTAGGTATAATATCACCAAGTCAAGCATATTTAGGATTCCTGGTGTGGCACCGTAGGATCAGAACTGGACTTCACACCACAAGGTCAGGAATTCAAAACACCAGATGTTCCTCAGAAACCCTATATAGGGTCAGGGGCAAAACAATAAAATAGTATATTTAACAAAACACTACAGGTTTATAAAAAATATTTCTTAGAATTCTTCAGGATTATATTTTTTCACCATATTTATTCAACCTGTATGTGGAGCAAATAATCTGAGATGCTGAATTGTATGATCAAAATGTGACATCAGGATTGATGGAAGACTCATAACAACCTGTGATATGTAGATGGTACAACCTTGTTTGTTGAAAGTGAAGAAGACTAAAAACACTTCCTGATGAAGATCAAAGAACACAGCCTTTAGTATGAATTGCACCTCAATGGAATAATAATATATTTTAAAAAAAGAATCCACATAGCTGGACCAAGAAATAACATCATGATACTTAAAGAAAAGGGTCCTAGTGTGGTGCTGTGGGGATAACGCACTGGACTGCAAGGTCAGTTTGAACCACAAAGTTGGTGATTCAAATTTACCAGACACTCCTCAGAAACCCTATACAGGGTCACTATAAGTCAGAATCAACTCTATGGCTCTTAACAACAACAAATGACGAAAAGATTTAAGTTGTCAAGGACTTCATATTGCTTGGATCAACTATCAACACTTATGCAAGGAGAAGGCAAGAAATCAAATGATATATTGCACTGGAAAAATTGGATGCACAAAACCTCTTTAAAGTGTTTAAAAGAAAAGATATGAATTTGAGAAATAAGGTGCGCTTGGCCCAAACCACGGTATTTTCAATTGCTTCATATGCATGTGAAAGTTAGACAATCAATAAAGAGTACCACAGAAGAAGTGATGGATTTGATTTGTGGTATCAGAGAAGAGTATTGAAGATACCATGGACTACCAGAAGAACAAACAGATCTGTGCTGGAAGAAGTGCAGCCAGAGTGCTCATTGGAAGCAAGGAGAGTGAGACTTCCTCTCTCATATTTCAGACATGTTATCACCAGTCCTTGGTCAAGAAGAGGGTCAGTGAAGATAAGGAAGACCCCCAAGTAGATGGATTGACACAGTGGCAGTAGCAATAGGCTCAATTATAACAAAATTGTGAGGATGGTGGAGGACTGGGCAGTGTTTTATTCTGTTGTGCATAGGGGTTGCTATGAATCAGAACTGACTCAAAGACACCTAAGAAAAACGCATATAGAAGGCAAATAATTAAGTATTGATCTTACAGCCCAACAAATTATTTCAAATCATTTTATAAGTGGAGAAATATAGTCAATTGTTTATGATAAAGACTGTAATACTATGGAGACTGAACTTGAGGTCTAGTGTCTACCATTTTACTGTTATCTGTATTCTCTGAAATTAAATTTCTCTGAAACAAGTTTCCGTTTCTCTTATTTATTTATTTATTTATTTATTTATTTATTTATTTATTTATTTATTTATTTATTTTACCTAGTTCACAAAGTTGGTAAATTCAAAGTTATGATATGTGAGAAGATTTTACAGACTATTGGTGAGTTTGAACCCCCGACTTTGCAGCTCAAACCAACCTTGTGGTCCAGAGCTTATCACACAGCACCACACCATAACTCCAATAAATAAATAATAAGTATTGTTATTAACTACTCAAAGACATGTAATACAAATAATAATTAAACAATCAAATACTCATTTCTATTCCTGCTTTTTTCTTCCAGATAATTATTCAACTTTCAGGAAACTGATGGTGAGAAAGCATTCTTATGGCATTTTCTATCAGATCTGTATTTAGTTAGCTTGGATCACCACTTTATTGAAACCTTATGCATGTAACCGTATAAACACTGTTCTGTTACATCAAACATCTATCAATATGATGCACCTGCAGTTTTAGATCTAAGGTGTATGTCTTATAAAGTTTCAATGTTGGTTTACTACCACTTTTTCTTTCCTTATATTTATTTATTTTTAGCTTGCGAGCTTTAAATAGAAAACTTGCCCTGATTTCACAAGCAAATCTCAGTCTTCATTAAAATCAACTCTGTAATTATTCTTCGGAGATAATGAAGGGGTGGAGGAGAAGAGGGAGCTGAGAAATTATTTACTTCTATTCAAATTTTAGACATTAACAAATTACTAGAAACCAAATGAAAATAGTTGGAGTATATAATAAAACGATGTTAAAAACTGCCCCACAAATGCCAATATTTACCAAGATAATATCCAACTTTTAAATGAGATAAATAAGGTCGATAATAAATATGAAAAAATGAAACTATCTCAAGATAAACGCTAAAAAAGTACTAAGAGAGTCAATGCTTGATAAGGAATTCCATACAAATACATTCAGTTAACAAAGCATTCCACATTTTTGAAATCCCGGTGTGGCACTGTATGATAAGCACTGGACCATAAAACCGGTTCATACTCACCAGTCACTCCTCGGAAACCCTATACAAGGTCTCCATGAGTTGGAACTGACTTAACAGCACTTAACAATAATAGCAATATATGATTTAACCTTGTTAATATACTACTGTATATATTAGACAAATATGCTCTAAATGAATCTCTAAAATAGATTGATACATAAAACACATAAACCAAATTTGCAAACTAAAACAACACACCTGTAGAAATAAGCTGCTCCTCAGAAACCCCATTCATTCTCGAACATATGGTCATTTTGAGTCGGAACTGACTCCATGTCACTTAACAACAACAATACTCTATCCTAAGGAGCTCTGGTAGCGTAGTGGTTACGAATCAGGTTGCTAATCTCAGGGTCAGCAGTTCGAAACTACCAGCTGTTGCGCCGGAGAAACATGAGGCTTTCTGCTCCCGTAAAGATTTGCAGCCTCAGAAATCCTGTGCAGGGTTGCTATGAGTAGGAACCAGCTCCACGGCACATAACAACAACAACAAAATACGTATATGGAGTCCTAGTGTGGCACAGTAGGATAAGCACTGGACCATAAGGTCTATTTGAACAAGATGGCAGTTCAAACCCTCTAGCCACTCCTGGGAAACCCTATATAGAGTCGTTATGAATCTTAACTGACTCAATGTCACTTAACAACAACAAAACATATATATGGAAAATATCAAGATTTCACATTGTGTATACAGCACATTGAAATTGTAAACACACATATACATATATCAAATTTGCAGAAATTTTTATTCTCTTTGGAACATTTCCGTATTTATATGTCTACATGATTTAGAAATGAGATTCCTAATGACGCACCAATATTTTCCCTTCTTTAGGGTGATTTAGTAAATTAAAAATTCTATCTTTAATAGTAATATATATTCATGTTGTTGCTGTTGTTAGGGCCTTGAAGTTGGTTCAGATTCATAGCAACCTTAAGTACAACAGAACAAGACACTGTCTGGTCCTGTGCCATCCTCACAACTATTGTTAAGCTTGAGTCCATTGCTGTTGCCACTATGCCAATCCATGTTGTTGGGGTCCATCCTCTTTTTCATTGACCCTCCACTTTACAAAGCAAATATGTATAAATTTTCGTCAAGTATTTCTACAAATTTGAGTTCCTAAAATTAAATTGCTAAATCAAAATAATTCTGTTTTCAACTTGAAAAAAAACAAAAAAAACATGGCTTATATATTTATTAGGCTTTGCATTTTTATCTGATAAGTAGTAATGATACTGAAGGACTTATAAAAGCTGTATGGTGTTAGCCTTCAAGGATGGCATTATAACTGATCCTCATTATCTTCTGTCAGGTACATGTTATAGTTACAGCCCTGTTCTTGAGGTCTCCAGGAAAATATAAGCATAGCATAGAAACCAAGCACAGGTTCATTTTATTTTGCCAGAAATTCTATTTCAGGTCACAAAATAGTTTGATGGCAAAACAAGCTAATTTCATATAAAGCATCCTAGTGTCTATAAAAATAAAGACTAGAGGACAAGATGAACTTAGTTTTGATTCCTTTCCCCTAGACTAACAATCTAATTTAAGACAGATGAACTCAAACCATATAAACCTAGGGAGCATAAAATATTCCTTCAAAGGATTAGAGCAGAGATTTGCAAAGCTAAGCTTGACACATGTAAACACTTACATGACCTCTGTGCCTAGAAATGACTTATAATAATCAATTTGGTCATAGTAATAACTTTGAATGCCAATGAAGCAAAACATTATTTTGAAACAAACCAAAAATAATTCACTTACTATTATTTTTGTTGTTATCTGCCATGGATCGGTTTTGACTCAAAGAGACCATATGTACATGAATGAAACACTGCCTGGTTCTACAGCATCTTCACAGATACTGCTACACATGAGCCCATTGTTGCTGCCACTGTGACAATCCTTTTTGTTGGGGTCTCCCTCTTTTTCTCTGTCCCTACAATTTACCATTTAATTAAGAAAGGTGTGTGATAAGGTTGTATTCTTTCATCATACTTATTCAACCTCTATGTTGAGGAAATAATCTGAGAAGCTGGGTTATATGAAGAAAAACATGGCATCAGGATTGGAGGAAGACTCATTAACAACCTGCGATATGCAGATGATACAACCTTGCT
>NW_006408593.1:1292677-1295195 GCF_000296735.1 Chrysochloris asiatica | reverse complement strand
CATATCGCAGGTTGTTAATGAGCCTTCCTCCAATTCTGATGCTACATTTTTCTTCATATACTCCAGCTTCTTGGATTATTTACTCAACATACAGATTGAATTAGTATGATGTAGGAATACAATCCTGGTTCACACCTTTCCTGATTTAAAACCATTCAGTGAACCCTTGTTCTGTTTGAATGACTGCCACTTGGTTTATATGCAGGTTCCTCATGAGCATGATTAAGTGCTCTAGAATACTCACTGTGGACTTTTTGTAATAAAAAAAACAAAATTATATTAAACTATTATCATTATCATTCAAGTCTTATTATTACTCAATTTCATCTTTTAGAAATGTGGAAATTTGAAAAATCCCATTAAATTGTTTCCTACTCAGTATACCCACTATTGTATATCCAAAAGACTTTAAGCAGATGGAACGACACTGACTACAACAATGGGCTTAAGTAACAATGGTTGTGGGGATGGCACAGGACTGGGCATTGTTTCCAACTATTGGACATAGGGTCGCTGTGAGTTGAAACTGACTTTTGGACATCAAAGACAACACTTATCTGACAATTTGTTTTACTATGTACTATGGGGTCCTGGTGTGGCACTATGGGTTAATGCATCAGACTGCAAAGCCATTTGAACTGCAAGGTTGGTGGTTCAAGCTCACCAGCTGCTCTTCGGAAACCCTTACAGGGTCGCCATGGGTTGGAATCGACTCAATGGCACTTCACAACAACAACAACATGGTGGCTTACCTGTTGCTGTGATGGTATAAGCTATGCCTCCTGGATTTTACATACTAGCAAAGGTTAAAATATTTACTCTTTGGCCCTTTACAGAAAACATATATTTGCAAACCCCTAAACTGAAGCAAGAGTCCTGTTAGGGCACTTTGCAATAAGTATTGGATTGCTAATCACAAGATCAGCTGTTCAAACCTACCAGCCAATCCTCAGAAATCCTATACATGGTCTCTGTGAGTTAGAACTGACTCTACAGCACTCAGCAACAGCATCAAAAACAAACTAAAGCAATGAGTTAAAGAAATTTATATCTTTATGATTATGTTTTGATATCAAGTTTTTCAGACCACATCTTCTAGCACTCTAACTTTTTTTTTTTTACTAAACTCAATTCAAGGGAGAGGTAAGACTCTAGAGAAGAGACTTTAGAAAACTCAAGCAGATCAGGGATGCTAAGAGATTAATCCAAAGATATTGCGCCATCTAAGATTCTTTCTTCACCTAGCGTCAGTCCTTAGTACAAGTATCCAATAGTACATCCTAGGAACCATTTTATCCTTGACTCATTCATATTTATTATCTTCAGAGCTATGCTCATATGGTAGATAGATGAGTCTTCTTTAGTTAATCATTAATATAGATTAATAAATAAGAACCATAAAGTTATTCACATACTTTAATCTAGCAACCCCACTCTCAAGAATTTAGAACAAGGAAGTTATTCAAAAGGAGTAAAATTTTATATGCAGATAGATAATTATTGCAGTACATATATAATTGCAGAAAACAAGAGAACAATCCAAGAGTCTAGCAGTAGTTAAATGCCTGAATTATGGTAACTCAGGATAGATGACTTCTTACATAGTTAAGAAATTTATAATCATGAGGGCTACAAAAACGGGAAAAAACGTAATGATATTGTTGGTTAAAACAACAACAACAACAAACCCCACAAAAACCAGAAGATAAAATGATAGTAAAAGCTATATATCCCATATATAAAAGACAGTGTAAAAGATAATGTGGTGCTATGGGTTAATGCGCTGCACTGCAAAGTTGTTTGAGCCACAAGGTCAGCGGCTCAAGCATACCAACTGCTCTTCAGAAACCTTATGCAGGGTCGCTATGGATTTAAACCAACTCAATGGTACTTAACAAGAAAAAGATAGCAAGGAAAGGAAGTATCTTTATTTTAGAGAGAAGGATTTTGTTAAAGTCTGGATATTACTTTAAATTTCAAATTTTCTTTAATGACACATTGTTGTTGTTATGTTGTTAAGTGTCATTGAGTTGATTCTGACCCATAGCGATCCTGTATAGGGTTTCCAAGGAGCAGCTGGTGAACTTAAACCACTGACTTTGCAGTTCAAATGACTTTGCTGTCTGATGCATTAGCCCACAGTGACACACCATTCCTCCATAAAGATAAACACCCAATTAAGGATGTGGTTATGGTCTTAGTTTCCTGTTGTTGTTGTTATTGTTGTTGTTGTTATGTACCATGGAGTCAGCTCCGACTCAGAGCGACCCTGTACAGGGTTTCCAAGTTTGCAAATCTTTACAGGAGCAGAAAGCTTCATCTTTCTTCTGCAGAACAGCTGGTAGTTTTGAACTGCTGACCTTGAGGTTAGCAGCCCGATTCATAACCACTGCACTACCAGAGATATTAGATCTTTAAAAATAGCTAAGCTAACTGCAAATCAATCACTGATTTAAAACTATATCTTTTCTAAAATGTAAATTTTTCATATATTTCTGAAACAAGTTTATAGGAAATT
>NW_006408593.1:1281413-1291027 GCF_000296735.1 Chrysochloris asiatica | reverse complement strand
TATATAAATATATATATATATATATAAATATATATATATATATTTTGTTGTTGTTGTTGTTGTTGTTAAGTGCTGTCGAGTCGATTCCGACCCATAGCGACCCTGTATAGGGTTTCTGAGGAGTGACTGGTGAGCTTGAACCGCCGATCTTGCAGTTCAAACAACTTTGCAGTCTGGCACATTAACCCACTGCACCACACCAGGACTCCATATATATACATATAAACAGTCCTGGTGCGGCGCTCTGAGTTAATGTGCCAGACTGCAAAGTCAGTTTGAACTGCATGGTTGGTGGTTCAAGCTCACCAGCTGCTCCTTGGAAAACCTATACAGGGTCGCTATGGGTCACAACCAATTTGACGGCACTTAACATCAACAACAAGGAGTCCTGTGTTACAGTAGGATGAGTATTGGATTGTTAAGTCAGTCGTTCAAACTCAACAGTTGCTCCTCAGAAACCTTATAAGGGGTTACTTTGAGTAGGAAACAGGTTGTTGTTGTTAAGTGCCGTCGAGTAGTTTCCAACTCATAGCAGCCCTACATAGGGTTTTCAAGGAGTGGAATATATTCCAGTATATTGTGGAATGATTCCAATATATTGGACACTCTGCTGAGTCTTTACCTTACATCTGCCTCTTCCTCCAACCTCCAGTTCTTTGGACTCTAGCCAGTGGAATGCAACCACTGGTTCTTTGGACTTGAGCCAGTGGAATGTTCTATTAACTGTAAATATTGGATGTCATCATCAGCCTGCCTTTTTACCTTCCAAACCTGCCTGCCTGCTGTCTGATCTGCAGAACTTGATTCTTCTGACCTAGACTTGAGCCAGTGGAATGTTCTATTAACTGTAAATGTTGGATGTCATCACCAGCTTGCCTTTTTACCTTCCAAACATGCCTGCCTGCTGTCTGATCTGCAGAACTTGATTCTTCTGACCTAGACTTGGGACTCTCCTACATCTGCAAATATGTAAATTATTTCCTTGATAGCAACCTCTCATTATATATACATATATAAGTTTGACTGGTTTTGTTTTCCTAGAGAACTGAGCCTAACACACACACCCACACACACACATATTTTATATATATATATATACACACGTACATACATATTATGTTGATGTTGTTGTTAGATGCCAAGTCAGTTCCCACTTATAGGGACTTTTTACTAAACAAAATGAAACACTGCTCATTCCTATGGCATCCTCACAAATATTGTGTTTCAGCACATTCAATATTTTGCCCATAGAAATCTTCAATATTTGATACTGAGGCTTTAGTTATTTTCTTCACATTTTTCAGCTTAAGAAACACTTTTGTTGTTCTAACTTCAGGTCTTTGCAGATTAAATCACAATACTTTGTCTTCTCAAGCTATCCATTTAAATTTTCTTATCAACTCTTTTACTTACTCAATTTTTTCTACTCGCTTTAGCTTCTCTATGTTCAAGAACAAGTTTCAGGGTCTCATATGACACACAATTTAGTTTTTTATCTTTCCTGTCATTTTAATGACCTTTCACTTTTCCCTGTGTGATGTCATTGATGACATCCCACTTCTTTTCTGGTCTTCGGTCATTTGTATCTAATATATCAGATATGTTCTTGAGATGGTCTCTAAATTCAGTTGGGATATATTCAAGGTAATATTTTGGTTCTCATGGACTTGTTTTAATATTCATCACCTTCAGCCTGAACTTGCCTATGAGTAATTAATGATCTCTTCCACCGGCTGCCAGTGGCCTGGTTCTGGCTGATGATATCAAACTTTTCCACAGATATAGTCAATTCGATTCCTGTGTGTTCCATCTGGTGAGGTGCATGGAAGAGAAGGATCTTCAGTAAGATTTTTTTCCTATGTTCTAACCCCTTTAATCATTGTTCCCCACTCATTACTGCCTTGACTAACTTTTCCCTAGTGTAAGTGCTCCTGGAACATGTAGGCTGAATGATTTAGTGTTATTGTGTAAAATGAACCTTAGAAGAAGGAGAAAAGCTGGGAGGAAAACTCACACCACCACAGAAAGGAAGTATCTGGCACCCTGATGTCTTCAATAACACCCCTTTTTGAAGGGGCAAGGGGGAGTTACTCCCATGGTGTAAGGGACCTTGTACTGGTGGAGAATAGATTGTACTCCAGGATGAGAGAGTCACTAAACTCTGAGAAAGGATTGTGACAATAACAAAAGGATTGATATACACAGGGTATAATAACTTCAACCATATGGAGGAAAGTAAGACAGTCTTTGAGAAGGAGCCCAGTGTCTTCAAAAAATCCATCAATAAAACATGCTGATTATGGCAATCCAGCTTGGTTAACTGCACAGCCTCTCTGTGCTCAAGGAGGACATGCGCTTCTCTCAGGCTCCTGGAGGTGTAATCCTGTAAATCATGAATAACGCCATGGGACCAGTAGGAAGTGCTACTAGGGATGCTGGCAGTTCTTTCGAAAAGCAGAGAAAAAGCATGACATTACAAGTAGAAGTTGAATTGTTTGGTATGTAATTTAGATTCACATTTTCAGCTACAGTTGTTTGCAATAAAGGAAATTTGTGGTGCCACTCCTGTGCAGAGACTTCTGTCAAGATGGCGCATTGGGCAGACACACTGAATGGACCCTTTACAGCAAAAATATGAGAGCCAACCTGCCAGCCGCATGGTGAGATAAATAGGAGGCTTTCTGCTTCCACAAAGATTAGAAAACCCTAGTGAGCTGTGGCCCCTGGTGAGCAACAGACCAGTGGGCAAAGACCCTGGGTAGACTAAGACCCAGGTGAGCAATGGTCCTGGGTGAGCTATAGCTGTGTGAACTATGGTCCATGTGAACTACGACCAGGGTAAGCTATGACCTGGGTGAGTTACCACACTGGGGGAGCTGTGGTTCCAGGTAAACTACCATTCAGGTGAGCTACAACCTGGGTGAGCTACAGGTCCAGGTTAACTAAGACCCAAGTGAGCTACAGGCCAGGTGAACTAAGATGACCTTTAGTACATAGGTGAGCTATGACTCGGGTGAGTTATTAAGGCTCCAGCTGAACTACTTCGCGGGTCAGCTACGGCCGGGGAGAAGCCCCAATATACAAGCAAAAGAATTCTGGAAGCATATTCAAAATATTATATGCATCAAGACAAAGATTCCATTCCAGTGAAGTGTTTGGGATGGGAGACAGAAAGGGTGTGTGCCACTGTTACTTTGAAACATTGAATTACATACTTGTTAGAACAACAATGAAATCTTGCACTTCTTATGAAATACCTTTTTATCTTATTGAAAATGCAGCTTTTATATGAGTGCAATATCATATAATGCATACAGCATGCACAATAGGTGTTACTTGACTGCTTATGTTATTGGTAAGGCTTCTGGTAGGCTATTAATAGTTCAGTTTGGGGGAGTCAAAAGCTATGTGAAGATTTTTGACTGTTGTTCAAAGATCAACTGTGCACTGTTGTTTCTTCCAGGCAAAGTTGCACTTCTTAATTCTTCATAAAATAATCGTGTAGATATTTATTCACTTAATTTTGAATTTTTCCTCCAACATAAGAAGTTTAGGAGATTAGGAATACTATTTTCTGCAGCCTACACTGTAAAAGTAATTCTAGAGTGCAAAAAGATAGTAAACTACTGTCTTAGTCTGGACGCGCCCTCTCCCCCCACAAAAAAAGGACATTGAATTGCACTCTGTAATTGGCTGCAGTGGCTGGCCTCTTATCTTTTGCCTGGTAACACATATGTATAGCCTCCTTTTAAAAAATATATTTGCAATCTAGAAATCATTGGTCTTGCAAAATTCTATCATGCGATTGCCAGCATCATTTCTATCAACAAGGCTGTATTTTCCAACAACTGATCCTTCCTTTTTGTTTCCAACTTTTGCATTCCAAACACCAGGAATTGTCACTACATCTTGATTGTATGTTTGATAGATTTCAGGACTGAAGAAGTTGGTAAATTGTTCAATTTCATCATCACTGGTTTAGTGGTTGGTTTGTATATTTGAATACTAGTGGTTATCAACTAGTCTTCCTTGTAGGCATATGGATATATTCCTATCACCAACAGCAATGTACTTCAAGATAGACCTTGAAATATTCTTTTTAATAAGGAATGCTATAGTATTCCTCTTGAATTTTCATTCCCAGAATAGTAAACTATTTAAATCTGTGACTGTCAGATTTAAAATGGCCAATATCAGTCCATTTCAGCTCACTAAGGCTTATGATATCTATCTTTATACGCTCCATTTCACTTTAGACAACTTCCAATTTTCCTAGATTCATATTTAGTTCATTCTATGTTACAATTATTAATGGATGTTTACAGCTATTTCTCTTTATTTTGAGTTGTGCCACATCAGTAATTGAAGGTCCTTAAGGCTTTACGCTATTTGAATTCTCTAGGTTAACTCTACTTTGAGAAGGCAGCCTTTCCCAATCGTATTTTGAATACTTTCCAAACTTTAGGGCTCATCTCCCTGCACTATATCTAACAATGTTCTGGGGCTATTTCAATGTTTTCATCTTTTCTCACTGTATCTGACAATGTCCTGCTGCTATTCATAAGTTCTTCAGTGACTAAACATTTAGAATTAGTCTGTGTCACCTTCTTCCTATTCTGTCTTAGTCTTGACTTTCCACTGAAACCTGTTCTCCATGGGTGGCCCTGTTTGTATGTAAAATATAGGTGGCATAGCTTCTACCACCACAGCAACACACAGGCCACCGTAGTACAATGAAGTGACAGATGAGAGGTGAGTCATGAAAACAGTCTTCTATGTAATTTTGTAGATGGCAAAGGACTGGGCAGTTTTTCAGTTAGTTGTACATAGTGTCAGAAGCAACATAACAGCACCTAACAACAACAACAACATGTAATTCTTTAGGAATCTTGCAGTTTTGTATTGTTTTTATTATTATTGTTTTTGCCTATGATTTTCTTTAATTGAATTGATTATGGTTTAAAGGTAAGCATGATATTTCATTTTATTTTGTTTGTTTGTTTTGGTGTGTGGAGATGTATGGTTACCAATTTTATCAACTTTTTTTTTTGAAAAACATAGTTTGCAAATGTGCTCCTGCATTCTATTGTTGTTATGTGCCATCAAGTCAGTTAGGAGTCACAGTCACCCTGTATAGGGATATTGAGGAGCAGTTCATGGGTTTAAACTGACAATCTTGTGGTTAGTAATCCAGTGCTGTTCCTCCAGTGCCACACCAGAATTCCTGCATGCTCCATATTAAACAAACCAACTGTTTTTATACGTACACATGTGTTCTGCCTCCCATATGTTCTGCCTTTGTGTTGTTTGTATACTTTTCAGTATTACCCCTGCTTTCAAAGTAATCACAACGCACTTAAATTGGAAGCAGTATAGAAAATGTACAAAGACTGAAATATAGGCACTGATAACCTTTCCTAATATCTTATGTATCTTTTTTTTACTACTATGCATGGATCCATATTTTTTTTATTTTATAAAAATAAAGTAGGGTAATACTTTACATAATTTTATTCTAGTTTTCAGTTTACAAGAAGTACTGTCTTTTTCTCCTGCCATTAAAGAGATTTTGTGGGGTTTTTTCATATTACAATGTTTAATACATTTAATACATTTTCACAAAAGGAATAATTTAATCTCTAATTATTAGCCTATTAGAGCACTCTGTAATATTTATTTTGAGCATTAGTAACATCTTTAACTTAGATAATGGATATATAATTCTTCTTATTATGCTGATGAGAAAATTGAAGTTCAAGCCAAAAGGTGTTTTACCAAATATCACCTATCTCATGGGAAGCCAAGCTGGAATTGAGATGTTAAATCCATTCTTGTTACTATCACATGCCTCTTACAATGAAAACTAATTACCTCTGTGTTGTAGCTTTACATTCATGAGGCATAAGCAACTTCAATTTACAATGTCTGACTTATGGACAATTCCTTAATTAATACTAATCTCACTGCCATTGAGTTGATTCTGACTATTAATGACCCTATCCTATAAGGCAAAGTCCTGGTGTGGTGCAGTGGGGTAATGTGTTGGACAGCAAAATCAGTTTGAACTGCAAGGTCAGTGGTTCAAGCTCACCAGCTGCTCCTTGGAAACTCTATACAAGGTCGCTATGGGTCAGAACTGACTTGGCAGCACTTAACAACAACTGCTAATAATACATGCCATTAGTGAATGTATTCTAGTTCCTCTAGATGTGCATGATCAAAGTACATGTTATTTTCTTTTCTTAATCAGTGGCTTTTTATTAGATAAACACAAAAAAGCACTGGATATGGAAGCATTCAACAGTCAAAAATAATTCCAATAAGACATGCCACTAAAATTGGTAGGTTGATGAATAAATAAGAGACAATGTGAAATATTGTTATCTTATTATAATTACCAACTGATCTTATCTAGTCTTCATAAATATCTTTTGAGACTGGTTTTCTGAGAAATAATTGTTTCAACTCTGAGCTTTTTACTCAGAGTTACTCAGCTTTTTACTCTTTTATGGTCATTAATAAAAGATTCTACATTTAGGCATCATTTCAGGAAAATAGATGTCCTTGATAAAAACTAAATAAAAATGACTCATAAGGTCAGTAGTTCAAGCTCACCAGTCGCTCTTCAGAAGTCCCTAAGAGGTGGAACTGACTCAACAGCTCTTAACAACAACAGGATGCTGTAGTGCAGTTAATTTAGTTTAAGGCAATCACAGACAGGAAAATTGTATGCTGCAGCTCTACCCTCTGACATGGGTTTCTCTAAGTCAGAATTGACTCAATGCCGCACAACATTAAAAAATGCTGACAAACAGCTAGAAGTGAAGTGATGAAACCTGAAATCTAGGTTTTGTAAATTAAATATAGCTAGTGTTTGGGATAAAAGAAATTATTATGAATTAAAAGCTTCCATGAGGATAAAGAGATATAGTATGTACAAAAATGAGAAAATGTTTAGGATACCAACAATATCACTAGCTAATACTTAAGTCTAGTAAATTTTGAGAATCATTACTCTACAGAATATATATGATTACTCCTTTGTATGTCAGACACAGATAAACAACTAACTGAATAGCTTTACCAAATAGAAGTAATAAAACCTAAGTAAGAGAAAGAAAAAAATAAGGAAATCAAGACATTGAATATTTTTTTCAATCTATTCACTGTAAAGGCCAAAAAGAAATGACAACCAAGTAGTCAAAATTATACCTATCACTTAAGTGTTTCCTGTAAGGATAACTGTGCTCTGAAATAATGCAGAATTCTTTGACAAAATGGTTAATCCTATATTTGGAGGTATGTGGGAGCTGCTGGTTTACCTACAAATTCTTAAAGACATAGTTAGGAACAGATCTCGTCCAAAACCCAGGGACTGACAATAGAAACTAGGACGTAGGACTGCTGGACTTAGAGTAAAAGAGTATAAATTAACTGAAATTGCAATATTTATAACATTAAAAATAAAAAGGTTATTTAAGAAAACCAATGGGGGGGGAATGGCAGAGATAATGATATATGCTTACCATTTTATTAATTTTGCTTATATTTTATTATATATGCTTTTATTTATGATATATGATAATAAAATTATATGTGCTTATCATTTTATTAAATCTTATCATTATATAATTTTAGTTTATTAATTCTGGGGGGCATCCAGGAAAACGATATCTACCATTACCTTTGCAGATTCCATCGGATCATGTGCCTGAAATCTGGCCAATGGAATGCAGGTGGAAGTGAGGTAAACCACCTCCAGGAGCAAAAGTTTATGATCTTTTCTTATTTTCGGGCAGATAATACAAACAGATGGAAATATTCCATCTTGATCATGCCATGTTACTTCACCATTCAGTTTCTGCTGCTGGCTAAAAGTATGGACATTTCTTACATACCTATTATTCCAATCTCAGTATTAAAACACTAAAATGGACTCAAAAAAAGTTACAGTCAGTTTGCCAGATTCATAATGCAAACAAAATCCATTTATTATGTATGAGTTGTTTTGTTTTGTTTTTAATCTCTTAAATATGTTTAAACCTAGACCACTCTTCCATATGATATTGCTTTGTGACAGAAATTGTTCAAATGTTGCCACTGAATGTCCTACATCCTAACTTTTATTGGCTGTTCCTGGTTTATGGATGAGATCTGTTCCTAACTATGCCTTTATGTGATTTACCTAATTCCACAATGCACACTGCACAGACGATGACAATGAGTTAAAATACTTGTTCTAGTTAGAATTTAACTAAGATAAGAAATTGCAGTCTTCTAAAACAGAATCTAATATGTGTCTTCTTCAAAACTATGTTACTATTTCATACTAAAATGGTTTCAATACTTCTTATTTAAAAGATTATATATTTAAACCTAACCACTGTGCTGTTGTTTGGTGCCATCGAGTCGGTACTGACTCATAGCAACACTATGCATAACAGAATAAAATACTGCCGGATCCTGGGGCAACCTCGTAATCGTTCCAATGCCTGTGCCTTTCGCTTCTGCCACTGTGCCAAACCAACTCTTTGAGGGTCTTTTCTGTTTCTCCAATCCTCCACTTTACCATACATGATACTCTTCTCCAGAGATTGGTCCCTCCTGACAATATGTCTGAAGTATAAAAGACGAAGTCTGGCCCTCCTGGCTTCCAAGGAGCACTCTGGCTGTATTTCTACAAACACAGATTGGTTTGTTCTTTTGGCAGTCCATGGTACTTTCAGTATTCTCCTCTATCACCATAATTCAACTACATCAGTTCTTCTATGGTCTTCCTTATACACTATCCAACGTTCACATGCATATGAGGTTACTGACAATACCATGGCTTGCATCAGGTGTAGCTTAGTCCTCAAACTGACAACTTTACTCTTCAACACTTTAAATGGGTCTTGTGCAGTGGATTTGCCCAATGCAATGCGTCATTTGATTTCTTGAATGCTGCTTCCATGAATGTTGATGGTTGATCCAAACAAAACGAGGTTATTAACAATTTGAATCTTTTCTCTATTTACATGGCTGTTATTTATTGGTCTACTGGTGAGGATTTTTTTTTTTTTTCTTTACACTGATGTGCAACCCATACCGTAAGTTGTGTTCTTTGATCTTCATCAGTAAGTATTTTAAATCCTCTTCACTTTAAGCAAGCAAGATTGTATCATCTGCATATTGCAGATTGTTAATGAGCCTTCCTCTAATTCAAATGCCATGTTTTTCTTCATATCATCCAGCTTCTTTGGTTATTTGTTCAGCATACAGATTGAATAAATAAGTATGATGAAAGAATACAACTGTGGCACACTTTTCCTAATTTTAAACCATTCGGTGTTCCCTTGTTCTGTTCAAACAACTGCCTCTTAGTGTACGTACAGGTTCCTCATGAGCACAACTAAGTGTTCCGGAATACTCAAATTTGCAATTTTGTCCATAGCTTGTCATGATCCACACAGTCAAAAGCCTTTGCATAGTCAATAAAGCAGAAAGATGTTTCTTTCTTTCTGGTATTCTTTGTTTTCAGACTAAGGTGCGCCTGACCCAGGCCATTGTGTTTTCAATAACCTTATATGGATGCGAAAGCTGGACAGTGAATAAGGAAGATCGTAGAAGAATTG
>NW_006408593.1:1279744-1280978 GCF_000296735.1 Chrysochloris asiatica | reverse complement strand
TTGGCCCAGGATCGGACATTGTTTCGTTCTGCTGTGCATGGGGTCGCTATGAGTTGGTTCCAACTCGATGGCACCTGACAACAACAACAACAAGATCTGGCCTCAGCAGTGATATCTCTTGTTCCACATCTTTTTCTTTATCTGGCTTGAACCTCTGGAAGTTCTCTGCTAATATATGGTTGTAGCCATTTTTAATGTCTTTAGTAAAACTTAACTAGAATGGCATAAAAATGATATTCTCTGATGATTTCCACATTCTTTTGGATAACCTCTCTTAGGAATGGGCACAAATACGGATCCCTCCCAGTCAGTTGACCAGATAGTCGTTTTCCAAATTTCTTGGCATAGATGAGTACCTCTGGTGCTGCATCAGTTTGCTGAAAATTTTCAATTTGTATTCCATCCATTCCCAGTGTCTTATTCTTTTCCAATGATTTCAGTTCACCTGGGATTTCTTCCTTCAGGATCATTGTCTCTTAATCATATGCTACCTCTTTAAATGGTTGAATATCTACCATTTGTTTTTGGCACAGTGACTTTGTGTATTCCTTCCATCTTCCTTTTTTTTTTTTTTTATTGTGAGGTTTACATGGGAGAACATCAGTTTTACATTCATCTTATCGTATTATGTTTCATTGAAATGATTACAATCCCTCCCATGCATTATCAAATAACCAACGGGTAAACCCCACAGGCCCACCCCCTAGCTGTCAGCACACAGCCCCTCTCCCTCCCTGAGTCCAGTGTCCCCAGCCGCTCCATGTGTCCACGTCATCTTCTCTGCCTCCATCCCTGGCATCACTGCCTCTCTGGGTAGGGTCCAGCTCTCTGCTCTTCTCACTTGATGGTCCCAGGGACTTCTGCTCCTGGGCTGCAAAATCAATCTCTCCTCTTCTTTTGTCCAAAAATATCTACCTCTATATTTCCTACCCTCACAGTCAGACCTGATGGCAATTATTCACTATTGTATCACAAGAGTCTTATCCCTATTTTCTTTCACCAGCCCGGTCCCAACAAATTGGAAATCATTCAGTGGAGGTTCTACCTTCCCCTGGCCCATCTGGAACTAGGCTCCCTCTTGAAAGCCTGTGAGCCAGTCACTTCTTACCTTTATAAACTCCCACATTTTGAGTACCCAATGTCTAAGTTGCCCATCCCTGTCAAACCTGTGTACCGAGGGGGTGGGAGTGATCCTTGCTGTAAAGATTTGTTCCCTTTTTTGAGCTACTACATC
>NW_006408593.1:1278409-1279559 GCF_000296735.1 Chrysochloris asiatica | reverse complement strand
GTCACTCTCTGCTCTAATCCTCTATGGCCATGCCACTGCCTCTAGACCCAGGAGTCCCCAGGTCTTGCCATACTGCTGGCCATCCAGGTCTCCACCCGGGTTCACAGGGGTCTAGCGAATGTGGTTGGACTTAGCTCACAACTTCATTGCTATTTATTGCCCCTCTTCCCCTTATCAGTGACCAATGAGGTCACCAGCCAGACCACATGCCTGCTCTTGTATTCCCCTTGAGTCTCAGTCTTGGAAGGGAGTTTTCTCTGAGGGGTACTGACCACTTGCCTTGATGGTCCCCTGGAGAACAACTTACTTGTTCTTGTAGTAATCAATCAGATTGCCATTATTGTTTCTGATTTTTCCTGTCAGTTTTTCTTTCATGAAGTATCTTCTGTTCTAGCCACTCCAGGCTGGTCTACTTGTCCTTTCCAGTGGAAATTTCCTACTTCAGACGATTCTGGATGGTGTTATGCAATGTAAAAGCTCCACAGGAAGCTGCTTTCACTGGGCAACTTCTAGCCCCTTTAAGGTATTCCAATCAGTTAAAGGCTGAAAATGGATTTTCAAGCTTTCCGTAGTGATGTTTATGGCTATTCCTTTCTTCCCCCCTCAAGTGTCTATTTTGCAATGATAGGCAAGGGAAAGCAATATTCAAAAGACAGCCAAGCATCTTAACACTATTCCCCTATTTTACCCCTTCAAATCATGCCTCAATCCCTGTATCCCGAAGACCTGTTGTTTCAAGATTGTGCATACATCATCATTTACCTCTGTCCCACATAGCCTATGCAAACCTGTCTAACTGTTCTCCCATCAGCTTTGTTCTTCCATTCCCCACCCCCTTCTTATGTATTGTACCACCCTGTTGCCTCCACAGCTCCTATGTCTATTCCCTACCCTGTGCTATATCTTCTCCACCCTTCCTCCCCTCCTTTCATCCCCCATACATCCTGGCGATCAGCAAATATATAGGTAATATTTTCCCCTCTTATAGGGTGGGTTCTTTTTTTAGTCATTTACAATAATGGTCCTATGCCGTATTTCTCCTTTTGTGACTAATTTCACTAAGCATAATGTCCTCAAGGTTTATCCATGTTATGTGATGGCTTGCAGCTTCCTTGTTGTTCTTCAAGGTAGCATAGTATTCCATTGTGTG
>NW_006408593.1:1274369-1275849 GCF_000296735.1 Chrysochloris asiatica | reverse complement strand
TTTGTAATTGTTGTAGATGCTGTGCTAATGTGTTAATTTTGGTTCTTTCTTCTTTTTAGATGTGCACATTTATCGCAATAAATTGTCTTCTCAGCACCACTTTTGCCATGTCCCAAAGATTTTGGTATGTTATGTTTAATTCTCATTTGTTTCTAGTAACTTTATAAATTTTAATTTATGAATTTATGAACTTCATGAATTTACATTTAATTTCTTTTACCCATTTCTTTCAGCAGCATGTTATTCAGTTTCCATATATTCAGGATTTCTTGTTTCATAGTATTGTGATCTGAAAAGATGCTTTGTAGTATTTTGATGTTTGTAAATTTATGGAGGTTTGCTTTGTGACCTAATGCATGGTCAATTTTGGAGAATGTTCCATGTTCACTGGAGAAGAATGTATATTGTGCTGTTGTTGGGTTGAATGCTCTGTTGAATGTTGTTGGTTGATTGTGCTGTTTAGTTCCTCTGTAACTTTGTCAAGTTTCTTTCTGGTTGTTTTGTCCTTTTTTAAATGTGGTGTATTAAAATTTCCCATTATAATTGGAGTCTTGGTGTAGCACTGTGGGTTGATACACCAGACTGCAAAGCCGTTTGAACTGCAAGGTCAGCGGTTCAAGCTCACCAGTCACTCTTCAGAAACCCTTACAGGGTTGCTATGAGTCCCAATCGACTTGACGGCACTTAACAACAAGAACATTATAATTGTAGATTTATCTATTTCTTTCTTCAATTCTAGTAAGGTTTGCTTCATATATTTTGGAGCTTTTTCATTGAGAGCATAGATATTATAGTTCTGTCATCATGCTCAATTGACCCTTTGATCATGAGATAGTGTCCTTCTTTATCTCTTATGCTGGTTTTTGTCTTAAAGTTTACTTTATAAGATATTAGAATTGCCACTCCTGCTTATTTATTGTTACAGTTAGCTTGGTATATATTTTTTCCATCCTTTAACTTTTAGTCTGGTTTTGTTTTTGTGTATAAGATGTGTCTCTTATAGGCAGCATATTGAAGGGTCTTGTTTTCTTATCCATTCTGCCACTCTCTGTCTCTTCACTGGTTCATTCAATCCATTGACATTCAATGTAATTATTGATAGATATGAATTAATTGCTGCTATTATGTTAATTTTTGGTAGTATTGTTCATTCCTTTGTTCTGCATGCCTTCTTGTGCTGAGTTTATGGGATTTGTGCTATTTCTTGTTGATTACTTCTTAGTTTTCATGTTTGCTTGTTGCACTTGGAAGTTCCTTTTCATGGTTCGTTGTGAAGTATTAACTTTCTTTAGGGTTACTGCTGGGAGCGGCTGATGAGGGTAGAGGACAGCTTTGATTTACTGCTTGACACAGTCCAGTGAATAGTAATCTGGCAGAATAGATGGCTCTCAGAAGTTGCTTTCTACCTTCTCTATAGAGTATTCCTAATTTTACTTATAAAAATATATAATTTGGCAATATTCTCAGCTTTCACTATGAG
>NW_006408593.1:1259667-1273174 GCF_000296735.1 Chrysochloris asiatica | reverse complement strand
CAGAAGCTAGAGAGCATAGCCAGACAGCACAGCAAGTTGAAAAGCCTTTCGATTGTATTCATTCATTTCTTTACCCGACGTTTCCTCCCACGACCCCCGTGGTGGGCAGGAACCCCCGCAGGTTACCTTATAATCTATTAACTTTTCTCTCCATTTAAGACAATTTATTGTATCCTGTAATCTACCTGAACTCCTCACCACCTGAATCTCTGTTCTTACATTTTTCCCTTCTTTGACATTGATATAATTTTGATCTTTGGTTTACCTCCCAGCTCCTTTGAATTCATTGTTGTAGTTTTGTTCTATTCTGGACTCTGCTATCCATCATCTGATTTTCAGGTGGTGTTGCCACACCAGTCAATCTCTGTTTGTTGCCTATTTTTGTTGGTTTTCCATCTACAGAACTCCCTTCAGGATGTTTTAAAGTGCTGGATTGGCTTTGACAAAATCTCTTAGCTTCTGTTTATCCTGGAATGTTTTATTGCACCATCACATTTGAATGACAGTTTTTCTGGATCGACGTTTGTTGGTTGGTAGTTTTTTTTTTTCTTTTAGGGTTTTGTATATGTCTTCTCATTGCCTTCTTGTCTGCATGGTTTGTGCTGAGAAGTCAGAGCTTATTCTAATTTGCTTACTTTGTAAGTAACACCTCTCTTTTCCCTAGCTGCTTTTAGAATTCCCTCCTTATATTTGATTTTGGAGAGCTTGATTATTATATATCTTGGTGATTATCTTTTGGGGTTTATCCTTCCTGGGGTACATTCTGCTTCTTGAATGTTTATCTTCTCATCTTTCCAGATGTTAGGGACATTTTCTTCCAGATGCTCTTCTACTATACCCTCTGTGGACTTCTCTGATTCTTCCTCTTCTGGAATGCAAATAATTCTTAAGTTTTTTCTCTTCATGTTATCCAGAATGGATCTTTGACTCTCTTCAGATTTTTTTATCCTTTTTTCTGCTTGCTCTTCTATCTCAGCAGTATTGAGAAATTTGTCTTCTAGCTCACTGGTTCTGACTTCCATCTCTTCCATTCTGCTCCTTTCCCCTTTCAGTGTATTGTCCATTTCTGATGTTTTATTAGTAATCATCTGGACCTCTTTTTGCAGGCTTTGAATTGTTTCCAATGCTGTATCAATCTTGTTTGATGCTCTTTTATTTTTCTAACTTCTACCTTGTTTTCCTCCACCCCTTTTTGGAGTACTTGAATTTGTTTCCATATCATTCTTCTGAATTCCTTCCCAGACAAATCCTAACTCTGCTCTTCCTCTTCTGGAGAGCCTTTGTCTGTCTCAAGCTCATTTGTCTCAGTTACTCTTTTCTGTTTTTGGACATGTTTTGAGATCTTTTGTTGTGTTTTTTTTTGGTCATTTCCAGTAGTAATGTGGGTTTTTAATGCTTAAATGGATGTTTGTTGCTGTTATTAAGCTTACTGGGTGTCTCCTGGTGGATATGATCAGGAGATAGGCTTCCCTTTTTGGATGTAATGCTTAGCGGCTGTTGTTGGCTCTTGTCCCAATGGTGGAATGTTACAGGGTATACTTGTTACTTGGCTATATGGCCACAATTACTTTCTCTTCCTGGGTAATGTAGGGATACAAAGTTCCCACCTCCAGAAAAAATGTATGATTAAAAGGACCTAAAGAAGAAGCAATATAAAAGCAGAGACAAAAATTACCACTTTGAAACAAAAATAAATCTGTGGTTAACTGTCCAGTCACCTTGTTATACAGGCAGTATGTGTACACTGTAGAAGCCTCCAGTAGTGGGTGGGGTGTCAGCTGTTTCAGATCCCTCCTCTAGTCACCATCGTAGAGGTGTGCAGATAGATATTGAGAAATTAATGGGAGAAAGATTGTCTACTATTTTTTGTCTCTGAAGGTCAGTTAGGTATCTGCATGTGTACAGCGTAATTCTCAAGATAGTCTACACCCTTTTAGGTTGGGGTTTTAGAGATTGTTCATATGGTTTGTTTGTCAGGCCTGACATGCCTGCTTTTTTTCTTGCTGGATAGGCTAGAATAAAGGGGCTTGCACAAGTTAATTTTAGGGCTGTGACCCAAAGGCTGGCATTATAAGCATTCACCAAAGAATTTGCCCTTGGGACAGAGGGCTCTTTTTCTCTGTGCTGTGGGAAAACTGTGGGGTCAACGCTGGACTTTTTTTTGTGGGTGCACACCCACCCGCTTGAAGACATCTGGGCTGGGCAAAGAAGGTGCGTCAGGGAAGAGGAGGAGAAAATATGTAGAATCCCCCTGCACCTCCTTTTGCAAATGTCACTGCACCATTTTTAGCACTGGTTTCCTGTGCCAGTCTGGCTATAGCCCCGCCCTTTGAACTCTGCCCAGGCGGGGTTGCCGCAGAGGGCGTCCCATGTCTTGAGTGATTCCTAAATCACAGTATTTTCCTTTATACCATGATTTTTCCATTGGCGGGGTGCAGGAAACTAATGCTCTGTACCTTATGCTAGATCCAGAGCTCTGGTGCTGTTCCATGAAAGCACCTTCTCTGGGTTTTCAGTCCCTCCCCCACGGAGCCTGTCCTACCTGATCTGCCTCTTCTGCCACCAAAACCAGAACTCTCCTTCCATCTTCTTTTGATTCTTTCTGCATCATTCAATAATTTCCCCAGAGAACCCTTCAATACCGCAAGTCGAGGCATGATTTTTTTCTTCAGTTACCTCAGCTTGAGAAATGCTCAGCATTTTCTTTCCTTTTAGTTTTTCAACTCCAGATCATTGCACATTTCATTATAATATTTGACTCTGTCATCTCTAACTGATCTTTGAAATTTTCTATTTAGTTCTTGTACCTCCTCACTTCTTCCATTTGCTTTAGCAAATAATCTAATCAAAAGTAATAACCAAGCCTCCATATTTTGCATTATGATTGAGTGGAAATGAAAGTAAAATTCTTCCTATAATATACCTTGTACTGAAAGTTTATGTTGTGAAATAGAGATAAAATCTTAAGGATAAATGACATAGGTTTGATGTCCAGCTCTATCACTTACTATCAAGTAACTTAATTTCTTCAGGCTTTCCTTTTTCAGATATAAATTAAAATAATAAAAGCCAACTTAAATGGGTGGTCTGATACAAACCAAGTGTCATAGTTACCTAATGGTGATATAACAAAACTAACAAAAGTGGATGGCTTTAAGAACCAGGTATTTATTCCTTCAAGTTTAGGTGACTAGAAGTGTAAATTCAGAGTGCCAGTTCTTAGGGAAGACTTTCTCTTTGTCAGGTCTGAGGAAAGATCCTTACCTCCTTTCCTCAGTATCCTGTAGTCCCAGTATTCCTTGGAGATCTCCATATGTATTGGCATCATTCTTACCCTAGATCTAGGAGCTTCACAATACAGGGACCCCAGGTCCAAAGAACACACAACATTTCTGGCTCATCTGTCTTGGTGGTAGTAGGTCCCTCTCTCTGCTCAAGTCTCTCTCCTTTATCTCCTGTAAAATAAAAGATGTTCCATGCCACATCCCTGGGAATCTCCCATATACTGGATCAGGAAGGTGGTGTGGTGCTATGGGTGAATGCTCTAGACTGCAATGTAGGTCTGAACTGCAGGGTTGGTAGTTCAAGCTCACTAGCTGCTCCTTAGAAACTCTATACAGGTTCGACTTGATAGCATTTAACAAGTACATTCCATCCTTAGTCTAGTTAATGGTTTATCATATCAAATCATGATAGCTGCCAAACCACTGAGAATCTTAGCCCATTCATGATGACACAAAACCTTTAACTGTCACACTTTACCCCCTGTCAACTTGACACCTGTATATGTCTTAACCATACTTAATCTTTAAACAATAAATAAAGACGATCATAAAGTCATAGTAGCATCTCACATAATATAATTAATGTATGCATAAACAAAAACACACTAATTCCATTCTATTTTTGATATTGTTGAGTGTCATGGAATCAGTTCCCACTCATAGCAACCCTGTATGTGGTTTCCAAGGAACAGCTCATGGGTTTGAATTGGGAGTGGGTTCTCAGTACACTGTTGATCCTATATCACCACACCAGAAATCCAAACCCAATATGGTGATGGTGGTGTGCAGTAGAGTCAGTTCTGACTCAGAGCAACCCTATATAGGATTTCCAAGGCTGCACAGCAACCCTTTATAAGGTTTCCAAGAAGCAGCTCATGGGTTTGAACCATCAACCTTGTAGTTCACAGTTCAGTGTCGATCCTACAGCACCACACCAGAAGTCTAAACCCATTATAGTGGTGGTAGTAGTGTTTTGCTGTAGAGCCGATTCTAACTCATAGCAACCTTGTATACGATTTCTGAGATTATAAATCTTTACAGGAGCTGAAAGCTTCATCCTTCTCCCATTGAAATGATGACCTTGAAGTTAGCAGCCAGATTCTATGCTACCAGAATTCCTTTCTTCAAAATCCAAATTTCATCCTGAGACAAAATTCCTTTTCATCTGTGAATCTAGAGTACAAGTTATCTGCTTTCAAATGCATTGATGGAACAGACAAAATGTATATATTTACATTGCAAACTTAGCAATTGGAGGGAACAAAGGGATAACTCACACAAAGCAGAGTAATTTAACATAAACTCTCAAGGCTATAAAGTAAGCTTCTGGTGCTTTTTCTCCATTCCTCAGGATTGGTGGGTCTAAGGGGTAGAAATGGGAATGGCATCACTCACTATTACTCCCAATGACTTGCAAATGTTTTTGCTTCCTGTCCCTGTGAGTCCATGCTCTTCTCCTCTGGATGTTTTAGTTCCAAAGGTAGGACTACTGCCCTCTGAAGATACAGAACTGATTCCATTGAATTGGAAGTTAAGTATGCCTCATGGCTATTTGGGGCTCCAAATACCTTTAGATCGTTAGGCAAAGAAGAGAGTTACTGTATTGGGTGGTGTGACTGGCCCTGCTTACTAGGGGGGATTGGATTAACATTAAATAATGGAGATTAAAGAAGAATATGTGGTTTATTTCAGCTGGGGCCGCATCTTGCAGTAACTCCCCAAGATGATGAACACAAAGGGAAAGAGGCGGGGTACCCACTATATGTTCTTCAGGCCTTTCAGAAAGCATGGGGTGGTTCCTTTTGCCACATACATGTGAATCTACAAGAAAGGCAATATTGTGGACATCAAGGGAATGGGCATAGTTCAAAAAGGCATGCCCCACAAATGTTACCACAGCAAAACCAGAAGCGTCAACAATGTGACCCAGCATGTTGTCGGCATTGTTGTGAGCAAGCAAATCAAGGGCAAGATTCTTGCCAAGAGAATTAATGTGCGCATTGAGTATATTAAGCACTCTAAGAGCTGAGACAGCTTCCTGAAGTGAGTGAAGGAAAATGATCAGAAAAAGAAGGAAGCCAAAGAGAAAGGGACCTAGCTTCAGCTAAAGCGCTAGCCTGCTCCCCCCAGAGAGGTGCATTTTGTGAGAACCAATGAAAGGAGGCTGAGCTGCTAGAATCTATTCCCTAGGAATTTACGGAATAACAGGAGTGAAATAAAGATGCCTGAGGAGTACAAATGCCAAGTCTTTGGTTGTAATTGTGTGGATGTGTGGTGTGTGTCCTCCCTCCCCCCTAAATACATAGTATTTAAACCACATTGTGTTTCCTAGTTTGCTTGATAATCAATGCTTTTACTGTTGGAAAAAAAAAAAGAATATGTATGGAATCCAAGATATTCCTGAAGATGTTTTTTTTAGTACTCATGCCCTGTGATTAAAATCAATGGTAAATGACAGCAACCCAGTTCCCACATAACTACTAATGGCACATACTTTTCAGGAATGAAGTTTTTGGTCACCTCACCAAGCAAAGAACCACACTTGTTGATAATTCAGAGAAATGAGCTATTTTCTCTGTATATGAGTGATCACTTAAAGCCTCTATCACATGATAGGAATATCTAGATCAATGAAAAAGGATCAGGATCTCTGGGAACATGGATACCAGTACTTTTGAAATGTTAAACACAGACAAGGAATGTAGAGGATGAGACTTGAGAATTGAGCATGAATGCGGTCATGTAGCAATATACAGAGCAGATGGTGCTTGCTTCTGGATTTACACTGAATTTTAATAGCACATTAGCTATAGACAGCACTTTGTTATTTCAGTCTGTTTGTCTGGTTAAGCACTAGCCCCAGAAGATTAAAAATTACCTAGGAGGTTTCTCATGTCTTGTTCAGCTGTCTTACTTCCTGTATTGATAAGAAGTAAACACTTCAGCAATAAGTCAAAATGGTGTTGTTGTTATTGTTAGATGTTACAGAGTCAGTAGCAACTCATAGTGTGACCTTATGCACAACTGAATGAAACACTGCCCAGTCTTGCGACGACATCTTAACAATTGTTGTTATGTTTGAGCCCATTACTGCTAACACTGTGCCAATGAATTTTGATGGGTGCCTTCCTATTTTTAGCAGACCTTTCACTTTACCCAGCATGATTTCCTTATCCAGGGACTGGTCCCTCCAAATAATATGTCTGAAGTATGAGAGAGGAAGTCCAGCCATCTGGCTTCCAAGGAGAATTCTGGTTGTATTTCTTCCAACACAGATTTGCTTTTAGCAAGAACAAACACAATTTATTCTTATAGCAATCTATGGTACTTTTATTATTCTTCTCCAACACCATAATGCAAATGTATAAATTCTTCTACAGTTGTCCTTATTCACTTTCCAACTTTCACATGCATGTGAAGCTATTGAAAATACCATGGTTTAGGTCAGGCCCACTTTAGTTCTCAAACTGACATCTTTGCTCTTGCACACTTTAAGTAAGTCTTGTGCAGGAGATTTGCCTAAAGCAATACATCATTTGATTTTTTTTGATTGCTGCTTCCATGATTGTTGATACTAGATCCAAGAAAAATGAAGTGTTTGATAAGTTCAGCCTTTTCTCCATTTATATGGATGTTGTTTACTGATTCAGTGGTGAGTATTTTTGTCTTCTTTACATTGAGGTACAACCACACCAAAGGCTTTGGTCTTTGATCTTCATCAGTAGTAGGTTGTATTGTTACAGCATGACTAACAGCCCCCATTTAAACTAGGTATCCGCTAAGTCCTTTCTGCCCCTTTCTCACCCTGCCCAACACACTGCCTCACCCTGTGGAAAAAATAATAGATAAACTTCTTACACTTCAATGACAGGGAAAACAGCAAAGGATAGAATTACCCAATGACACCTTAATAAGTAAGATAAAGACTTGGCTAAAAAAACACACCAGCCCTTCTGCTCAAACAGGATAAGGGTTTATTGATGGGTTTATTCCCACTTACAGGATAAGGATCTGCTGGAATTTTCCACCCCAGGTGACAAGACAAGTCTGTTTGTTTAAACCACTCTGTGTTTTTTGTATAAAACCCTGTTCCTCTGCTTCCTTTGGGGTCAGAGTGATTTGGGCTTTAGCTGACACTCTGGCCACTGGCAATAAACTTCGCTCTTTTAAGATTTCGAGTTGAAGAGTAAAGTCCTGTCCTGGTCTTTCTGGTGAATCAACTCTTTTCTCTTAATCTAAATTCCTATCGTTTGGACCAGAATGGAAATTTGCCTGTGACTTCGGTCCTCAACTGTGGCCACACAGTCTGTCCTGTCACCACATCTATTTAACATTTACATGTCTTTCATTGTCAATCTGAATGAATGCCTGACTGTTTAAATGTGTGAAACCAGCCCTTGTTTGAATGGACCTGATCTGTGCGGCTCCACAGCAATAGCCATGGAGTCTGAGAGGGCCCTCACCTGCGATTACATGGTCACATCATAAGGCATAATGGTGCTCACCTCCCTGCCAGGAGGCTGACCTGGCCAGGGATCATGGGTGCATCTGAACCAAGATGGACCTAAGTTCCTGAGAGGGACGTGGCCAGGTGGGCAACTGGATGGGGAACTCAATTCCCTGTGACCTACGTCTTAGATTCTTTTACCTTTGATAGACTTCTCATTCTTCTTCACAATTAAATTCCTTATCTGTCTTCCTATCAATGTCATTCTTTCTTTAGGTCTCTGGATGGTGTCGCCGAAGAGTGGACCTATCTCTCCAAAGTACTCTTAGTTGTCTGTTTCTTTCTTGTCATCCTTTGTTTTCTCAGGGCTCAGCATCTCCTGAAGCCTTGCCTGTCTTTAATGCCCCATCTCTGCCTGGACAGATTTCAACTCTTTTTATCATCTTTCCTCCAGGAACTCCAGGCCTCACCTCCCTTTGTCTACTACAGTGGCAGGGAATTTTTTACCTTTTTATATGAACTCCTCCTCCAGGGGACCTTCTATCATCACTCTTCAGACAGGCCCTGGTACTGGCATGGGGTCAGGCTGATTAACCCTGTCTTTTGTGGTATAGTAAATGTGTGCAGGAACGCCGGGATGTGCTGCAATCATATGACTACTTGGAGGAGCAGCCAGAGAAGCTGAGCTTCCTGGAAATGCAAAAGGAGCCAGCTGAGTACCAGGTTGCTACAGTCACACTGGAAGTGCTTATGCTAGTAGCAATTTGTACCTTTTCAGGATGGGTAAAGACATTGCCCACCTGTTCTGAAAAGGCCCAGGAAGCAGTCAAATTACTCCTTAAAGGAATCACTCCTAGATACGGTTTGCTCTTGTCAACTGGCTCAGACAATGGGCCAGCTTTTGTTTCTCAGATCTTGCACAACCTTTCTAAGGTCTTGGACATCACTTGGAAACTTCATACTACCTACCGTCCTCAGAGGTCAGGACAGGTAAAATGGCAAAACAGAACCCTAAAGTCCACTCTTGCTAAATTGTGCCAGGAAATTAGATTCACTTGGGCTGCCATGTTACCCTTAGCCCTATTGTGTAGTCAAGTGTATTCCTGGGTCTAGTGGGTTTTCTCCTATGAAATATTATTTAGAAGGGTTCCTCCTACTTATCAGACATCTGGTCTACTAATATTACTATCAACTCAACAACTTCTTATATTAGCCCACAACATACTTGGTTTGCCTGTTCCGATGGTCTTAAGACTTGCATAACAGGGTCCATCCAGACAATGTATATTAGTCCAGGTTTTGCACCAGGGGAAGAAGGATTTAACTTAATTGAGCCCCCAGGATTATGCTACAAACTAGCTGTGCCTTTAATAGTCCCACTCATATTTGGATTATCAGTTACTGGCACTCCTGCCCTAGCCACAGTCACCCTTATAAAAGGTGACATGGACCTGACCCTCCTATCCTCCAGGGTAGATGCTAATTAAGTCACCTCCAGTACACCATTCAGCTCATGAATGACCACATTTAATCCCTAACAGAAGTAGTTCACAAGGTCTGAACTTCCTTTTCCTAGACCAAGGTGGCCTGTGTGCAACCTTGGGGAAGGCTGTTGTTTCTATGCTAACTCCTCTGGGGTCATAACTAACACACTCCAGAAGGTCTGTGAAAACTTAGAAAGTTGCCATAGAGAAAGAGACAACAAGTAGAACTGGTACCAAAGACTATTCAATTGGAGCCCTTGGCTAATCTCATTACTTACAGGAATAATGGGCCCCGCCCTGCTTCTGATTCTCACCCTAATATCTGGGCCCTGTATCTTCAATGCCCTCATTACCTTTATGCAGTCTCGAATAGAATCTCTTAAACTACTGGTCCTCTCTCAGCCATATGAACGCCTAGAATAGGAGGACAGTTTAAATTGCTCAATGATTTAAGCTAACGTACAATGAGAGGAGGGGGGAATGTTACAGCATGACTAACAGCCCCCATTTAAACTAGGTATCCGCTAAGTCCTTTCAGCCCCCTTCTTACCCTGCCCCTCCCCCACCTCACCCTATGGAAAAATAATAAATAAACTCCTTTACACTTCAATAACAGGAAAAACCGCGAAGGTTAGAATGACCCAAGGACACCTGAACAACTAGGATAAAGACTTGGCTAAAAAAACCCACCAGCCCATCTGCACAAACAGGATAAGGGTTTATTGGTGGGTTTACTTCCACTTACAGGATATGGGTCTGCTGGAATTTTCCACCCTTTACACAAACAGGATAAGGGTCTCCTGGAATTTTCCACGCCAGGTGACAAGTCTGTTAGTTTTAACTGCTCTGTGTTTTGTATAAAACTGTTTCCCTGCTTGCTTTGGGGTCAGAGTGACTTGGGCTTTAGCTGACACTCTGGCCACCAGCAATAAACTTCGCTCCACTCTTTAAGATTTTCGAGTTGAGTTCTTTTGAACTCGCCCTGCTGCAAAAGTATCATCTGCATATTGCAGGTTGTTAATGAGTCTGCCTCCAATCCTGATGCCAATTTCTTCTTCATATAATCCAGTTTCTCAAATTATTTGCTTAGCATATTGATTGAATTAGTATGGTGAAAGGATACAACCCCAGTGTGCACCTTACTCTATTTTTAACCATTCAGTGTTTCCTTGCTCTGTTCGAATGACTGCCTCTTGGTCTACATACAAGTTCCTCATAAACACCATTCATTGTTCTGGAATACTCATGCTCTGCAATATGATCCATAGCTTGTCATGTTCTACACAGTCCAAAGCCTTTGCATAGTCAATAGAGCACAGGTAAGCATCTTTCTAGTATACTCTGCTTTTAGCCAACTCAGCAATAATATATCTAGTTCCACATCCTCATTTGAATGTGTCTTGAATCTCTGGCAATTTCCTGTCAATGTAACCTTTTAGCCATTTTTGAATTTTTTGAGTAAAATTTTACTTGCATGTGATATAAATGATATTGTATGATGATTTCCACATTCCATTGGCTCACCCTTTCTTTTGAATGGGCACAAATATGGATCTCTTCTGATAAATTGGCATGTATGTAGTTGTCTTCCAAATTTCTTGGCATAGTTGAGTGAGTGCCTCCAGTGCTATTTAAGCGTGTTCAAATATTTCAAATTGAATCCCATCAATTCCCTGAGCTTTGTTCTTTCCCAACGTCTTCAGGGCAGTTTGGACTTCTTACCTCTCTACCACTGTTCTTGATCATATGCAATCTCTTGAAATGGTTGAACATTGACCATTTCTTTTTGGCACAATGAGTGCGTATTTCTTCCATTTTGTTTTGATGTCTTCTGCATCATATAATATTTTGCCCAAAAAATTTTTAAGTATTCTAAGTCTGGGCATGAAGTTTTTCCTCAGTTCTTTCAGCTTGTGAAATGCTGAGCATGTTCTTCTCTTCTAGTCTTCTAACTCTAGACCTTTGCACATTTCATTATAATGTTGGACTTTGTCCTTTTGAGCTGCCCTTGAAATGTTTCTGTTCAGGTCTTTTACCTTCTCATTTCTTCCATTTGCTTTAGCATTATACTTCAAGATAGACTTTGAAATGTTCTTTTTGATGATGAATGTGATGCTATTCTTCTTCAATTTGTAATGTCTGTCATAACAAGACATGTGTCTGTCTGAATCAAAATGGCTAATTTCAGATCATTTCAGCTCCACTAATGCCTAGGATATCAATGTTTATGCATTCCATTTCATTTTTTATAATTTCAAATTTGCCTACATTCATACGTCATACATTCTACGTTCCAATTATTAATAGATGTTTACAGTTGTTCCACCTCATTTTGAGTTGTGCCCCATCAGCAAATGAAGGTCCTGAAAGCTTTACTTTATTTGCATTATCATGGTTAACTCTGCTTTGAGGAGGCAGCCCTTCCTCAGTCATATTTTGAGTGCTTTGTAACTGAGGGGCTCATATTCACGCACTGTATCTGACAATATTCTCGTGCTATTCATCCTGCTTCAATACTCAATATTCTGCTGCTCAATACTCAATATTCAATACTCAATACTCAATATTCGATACAATACTCAATACATCCAATATTCAATACTCAATATTCTGCTGCTATCTGACAATGTTCCATGGCTATTCATAAGCTACTCAGTGGCTATACATTTGGAAGTAGTCAGCCTCTCATCCTTCTATGCCTGTCTTAGTCTGGAAGCTCAGCTGAAACCCATCTACTATGGGTGACCCTTTGGAATTCACAACACCAGTGGCATAGGTTCCAGCATCACAGAAACGCACAAGTCACCATAGTGTGACAAACTTATAGATGAGTGATGGATAGTCAAAATGTGCAATCCTGATCTGTCACTATACAATGCAGAGTTTCAAGAAATGACCAGATATCATTTATTGATAAGGGTAGAATGACTTGAGAAGGTTCCAGGATATTTATCATTTCATTAATTTTATCTTTTCATTGACTTGCTGTTGTTGTTAAGTGTCATCAAGTCAATACCAACTCATAGAGACACTTTCAAGACAATGGTGATTTTCAATACTGTCAGTCAGGCACAGAAACCAGGATCAGAGTTCATTTTTAAGGTGAGATTTCAGACATAAGTGGTGAGAATGAAAGGACATTTTGATTAAATTTTGGACTTGCTTCAAATTCTGTTAAGGAATTGAAATTTACCAAAAATGACCTTTTTAAAGGTTCACTCGTCCACAAAAGAAGGTTTTGAGTGTTTAGTTTTAAAGAAAAAAGGAAGAAGTTACTAGGAGAAGTATAAGATAGGACTGGAGGGAGTTTATGAAAACATTTATTAAATGTAAAAAGACTTCTGGAAAGCTTTTCTGACTGATATCTGAGTCTAGTCAAGACTGCAGAATAAGTACAAATCATTTGCTTCTTTGTGTCTGGGATTTTATATCCATAAAACAAAATATGGGTACAGGCCATTTTTCATATTGTTGTTGTTGTTAGGTACCATCAAGTCAGCACCGACCCATAGTAACCTTATGCACAGCAGAATAAAACACTGCCGGATCCTGGGCCAACTTCACTACTATTGCCATGCTTGAGTGCATCAATGCTGCCTCTTGGCCAATCCATCTCGTTGGGGGTCTTCCTCTTTTTTTCTGACCCTCCACCTTACCAAACATGATAACCTTCTCCAGTGACTGGTCCCTCCTGACAGTATGTCCAAAATATGAAAAACTAAGTTTGGCCATCTTGGCCTTCAAGGAGCACTCTGGCTACAATTCTTCCAAACGGATCTATTGGTCCTTTTGGCAGCCCGTGGCACTTTCAATATTCTCCTCCAACACCATAACTCAAAAGCCTCAATTCTTCTACGGTCTTCATTATTCACTATCCAGCTTTTGCATGCATATGAGGTTATGAAAATACGATGTCTTTGGTAAGGCACACCTTAGTTATCAAGTTGACATCTTTGCTCTTCAACACTTTTAAAAGGTCTTGTGCAGCAGATTTCCCTAATGCAATACGTCATTTGATATCTTGGCTGCTGCTTCTGTGAGTGTTGATTGTTGATGTCCTTGACAACTTCAATCTTTTCTCCATTGATAAGAATGTTGTTTATTGGTATAGTAGTGAGGTTTTTTGTTTACTTTACTTTGAGATGTAACCCAAACAGAAGACTGTGTTCTTTGATCTTCATTAGTAAATGTTTTAAGTCCTTTTCACTTTCAGCAAGCAAGTTTGTATCATCTGCATATCGCAGGTTTTTAATGAGTCTTCCTCCAATCCTGACACCACATTTTTCTTCATA
>NW_006408593.1:1256440-1257077 GCF_000296735.1 Chrysochloris asiatica | reverse complement strand
TGATGGCCTTCATAATTCTAGGATTCACATTTAGGTCTTTAATCCATGCTGAGTTGGATTTTGTATATGGTGTGAGGTGAAGGTCTTGTTTCAGTCTTTTGCATATCGCTTTCCAGTTCTGCCGTCACTATCTGTTGAAGAGACTATCAATTCCCTATGCAATATATTTAGGTACTTTTTCAAAAATCAGTTGGCTGTATGTGGATGGGTTAATTTCTGGATGGATTCTTGATTCTGTTCCATTGATTAATGTATCTTTCATTGTACCAATACCAAGCTGTTTTGACTGCTGTAGGCTTGTAATAAATTTTGAAGTCAGGGAATGAGAGGTTTACAACCTTATTCTTCTTAAGCAGTGCTTTGCTTCTCCTTGGTCTCTTTCCTTTCCATATAAAGTTTATAATTGCTTTTTTTCCCATCTTTTTAAAGAATGTCATTAGAATCTGGATTGGGATTGTATTATATGTGTAAATTGTTTTGGTCAGTATTGACATTTTCACAATGTTAAGTCTTCCTATCCAGGAGCAAGGTACATTCTTCCATTTTTGTGGGTCTCTTGTAGAAGTGCTTTATAGTTTTCCATGTATAAATCCTTTGTTTCTCTGGTTACATTTATTCCTAGATATTTCATCCTTTG
>NW_006408593.1:1231994-1254800 GCF_000296735.1 Chrysochloris asiatica | reverse complement strand
AGTCCGTTCCAATCTGAGGGGCTCATTTTCTGGCACTATATCTGACAGTGTTTCTCTGCTATTCATAAGGTTTTCAGTGACTAAATATTCAGAAGTAGTTCATCACTCCTTCCTATTCTGTGTTTGTCTGGAAGCTCATTTGAAACTTGTCCACCATGGGTGACCCTGCTGGCATTTATAATACTAGTAGCATAGCTTCCAGAATCACAGCAACTCACAAGCCACCCCAGTATAACACACTGACAGATGAGTGGTTCATTTTGTTCTTAGAATCTCCCAATATTTCAAATTGAGGCTTGTCATTTTTCTTCACTTCTTTCAACTTGAGAAATGCTGACCATGTTCTTCCTTTTTTAATTTCTAACTCTAGGTCTGTGCAAATTTATTATAATACTTAAGCTTTCTTCTTGAGCTGCCATTTGAAAATTTTGTTCAACTATTTTACTTCTTTCTTTTTCCATTTGCTTTAGCATCTCTATGATGGAGAGTAAGTTACGGAGTCTCTTCTGACATCCATTTTGGTCTCTTTCTTCTTTCAGGTCTTCTTAATTGTCTTTTGCTTTCCTCCTTTATAATGTTCTTGATGTCATCCCACAATTTTGCTGGTTTTTAATCATAAACTCTTTAAAACATTAAATCTGCTCTTGAGATGATCTCTAAATTCAGGATATGTTTAAGCTCATATTTTGCCTCTTACGGAGTTGTTATAATTTTCTTCAGCTTCGGCCTGAAGTTGCAGAAGAGTAATTGATTGTCTCTTCCACAATCTGCCCCTGGCCTTGTTTTATATAATGATATGGAGCCACATATGTATTCAATTTGATTTCGGTGTATTCCATCCAGTGAGCTCCACATGGATAGTCATCTTTTATGTTGCTAAAAAAAAGTATTTGCAGAGAAGAAGTCATTGATCTTGTTAAATTCTATCATGTGATCTCTAGCATAGTTTCTATCATCAAGTCCATATTTTTCAACTACTAATCCTTCCCCTTTGTTTATGACCTTTGAATTCTAATCACCAGCAATTATCAATATATCTTGATCAATTTCAGACTGAAGAAATGGATAGATTTTTTTCAAATTTCACCATCACTTGTTTTAGTGGTTGATTTGTAGACTTGATTAATAGTGGTATTAATTATCTAGTCTTTCTTGTAGGCATATGGGTATTATCCTCTCACAGAACATTATACTCTAAGAAAAATCTTGAAATATTCTCTTTGGTGATGAATGCAATGCCATTCATTTTCAATTTAATGTTCTCGGCATAGTAAAACATATGATTGTCAGATTTAAAATGCCCAATACCAGTCCATTTCAGCTCACTAATGCCTAGGATATTGATCTTTATGCATTCCATTTAATTTTTGACAATGTTCAATTTTCCTAGATTCATGCTTTGGACATTGCCTATTCCTATTACTAAAGGTTTACAATGGTTTCTACTCATTTTAAGTTGTGTTCCATCAGCAAATGTATGCGCCAAAAAGTTTACTCCATTCATGTCATCACAGTCAACTCAACTTTGAGGAGGCAGCTCTTCTCCAGTCTTATTTTGAGTGCTTTCCAACCTGAAGGGCCTATCTTCTGGCATTCTACCTAATAGTAATCTTGTCTATTCATCATGTTTCAATATTCAATATTTCAGTGCTGACAGTGTTCCACTGCTATTGATTAGGTTTCAGTTACAAAGCATTTGGAAGCAGTCCACCCACAGCTGAAGCCTGTCCATCATGAGTGTACCCTGCTGATATTTAAATTACTTGTGGCATAACTTCCAGCATCACAACAGCAAGAAAGCCACCACAATTCTACAAAAGTAAAAACCAGTGGTAGACTACATATCTATATATCTATATATATATATATATAAAACTTTTGTATCCTATATTAATATATAGATAATTCATTGTTGTTGTTAATTGCCATTGAGTCAATTCCGACCCATAGTGACCCTGTATAGGGTTTTCAAGGAATGGCTGCTGAGCTTGAACTGCCAAGCTTGTAGTTCAAATGACTTTGCAGTCCAGTTTATTAGCCCACAGCACCATACCAGGGCTCCATATAATTCTATAGGATATATGTATTTATACTGTTGTTGGGAGGTATTGTTGAGTTAGTTGCAACTCAGAGAGACCCCATGCAATACAAATGAAACATTTCCCAGTCCATTGCCATCACAATTGTTATATTTGAGCCTATTTTTGCTGGTACTGTGTTAACCCATTGCTTTGGAGATCTTCCTCTTTTATGCTGAACCTCTACTTTACTAAATCAAGACTGTAAGGTGGATGCCTAATTATTTCTCATTGAAACTTTCCCCAAATTTCCCTTGTTTGATGAGCGGGATGAGCAGGAGCATTGTTGTGGTTAAAAAAACCTCTCTGGTCAGGGTTTCTTAGACTTTCTTTTTTTTTCTTTTAAAGCTTTAGTTAACTTTCTTAAAACACTCTCATAGTAATCAGATGCTGTTGTACTAGAGTGGCACTGTAGGATAAACACTGGACCAGGAATTGATAGAATACAAATTGAAACCTTTCAACAAAGTGAGGTAGCTAGCACTGGAGGTGCTTACTCATATATGCTAAGAAATTTGGAGGAAAGCTACCTGTACAACCAATGAAAAGAGATCCATATTTGTGCCCAGTCCAAAGTGAGGTTTCCTAATGGAATGAGGAAATCCTAGATCAATATTATCAATGCCAGGTGCGTGTAAAATTTTTCTGACAATAATTCAAAAACGGCTATGACAGAAGATCACCAGATCTTTCTTCTGAGGTGTCTTTGGGTGGACAGGAACCTCCATTCTTTTGTTTAGTAGTTGAGTATGCTAAGGACTCAGATATACAGAACACTTTTAAGCTCCAAACAATTCATTATTGATAATCAAATGATACATTATAAAAAAGAAAACATCGAAGGCTGCATTTTTTCTATCAATTTATCATAAGCTTTTGTGTATTTGATATCCCCAATTTAGAATTTGAATATTCTTGATATCACCAAGTACAATAAATATTTGGATCCTTCCTTTCCTCTCCTTCTTGGACATGGGAGTGGAGTTGTACCTGTGGTGGCCATTAGTGTTGTCTACTAAATATCTCTGTCTCTTCAAGTACTTAGTGAATTCAAAACCTTTTTGGATTAGGTTATCCTTTGGCCAGAGAAATGTGAAAAAAAGTTGTATGTGGTTCTCCCTCTCCAGGTAGAAGCTTTTGAAGGTAATACCCGGTTCACTCAATTCCATTCTTGTTCCTGTGTCATTGATATTGTTGTTAAGTGCCATTGCGTTGGTTCCATCTCATAGTGACCATGTATAGGGTTTCCAAGGAGTAGCTGGTGAGTTTGAACCACCGACCTTACAGTTCAAACCGACCTTTCAATCCAATGCTTATCCTGAAGCTCCACATTTTAGTAGTGGTCAAATTGAGATGAAAATTTCCCAAATTACCCTAATGAACAGAACTCTCTTTAGAGTCAGGATATATTAAAGTTTCCAATAATAATGAAATATCCCCATAGTTTAAAACCAATAAAGAGATCTTTTCACACATGTCAAATAACCATGTGTTAGCTAAAAACATTATTCTATATCTTAATCATCCATACATTAACTCATGAAGCATCCAATATTTGTTACATTGTTTGCAGCCATGAAGAATGCAAAGAGAGCACAGAAAAGTGTTGATGGACTTCTAAAATATCTGTGCATCTTACATTGATCAAAGAAAGTTATTTGACCATGCCTATGATCGCTGAGAGTGAAGAGGACTTGAAACATTTACTTATGAAGATTAAAGAGCACAGCCTTCGATATGGATTACATCTAAATGTCAAGAAAACAAAAATCCTCACCACTGGACCAATAAACAACATTCTTATCAATGGAGAAAAGATTGAAGTTGTCAAGGACTTCATTCTTCTTGGATCAACTATCAACACTCGCGGAAGTAGCAGTCAAGAGATCAGACGACGTATTGCACTGGGCAAATCTGCTGCACAGGAACTTTTTAAAGTGTTGAAGAGTAGAGATGTCAGCTTGAGGACTAGGGTGCGCCTGACCCAGGCCATTGTGTTTTCAATAGCCTCATATGGATGCGAAAGCTGGACAGTGAATAAGGAGGATCGTAGAAGAATTGATGCCTTTGAGTTGTGGTGTTGGAGGAGGATCGTAGAAGAATTGATGCCTTTGAGTTGTGGTGTTGGAGGAGAGTACTGAAAGTGCCATGGACTGCCAAAAGAACCAATAAATCTGTTTTGGAGGAAGTGCAGCCAGAGTGCTCCTTGGAGGCCAGGATGGCTAAACTTCGTCTCTCCTACTTTGGACATATTGTCCGGAGGAAACAATCGCTGGAGAAGGATGTCATGCTGGGTAGGGTGGAGGGTCAGAGAAAAAGAGGAAGACCCCCAACGAGATGGATCAGCCAGGTGGCATCATTGATGACATCAAGTGTGGCAGCGGTAGTGAGTTTGGCCCAGGATCGGACATTGTTTCGTTCTGCTGTGCATGGGGTTGCTATGAGTCGGTTCCAACTTGATGGCACCTGACAACAGCAACATGTAGAAAACTGCAGTTCTACCATCTATCTGGAAAATGAGAAATCACCAAATATTTATGAACAGTCCTCATGACAGCCACAGCCTGAAGGTCATCTCTTTGTCATAAGCATAATTGTCTTGTATCATATCTTAATTAACTAGTGACACCACAATATAATCCTGGTGTCGTGCTTTAGGATAAACATTTGACCTCAGGTTGGTTTGAACTGCAGGTTGGTGGTTCAAATTCACCAGGTACTCCTCAGAAACCCTATACAGAGTCTCTATGAGTTGGAACTGGCTCAACAGCACTTAACAACAACAACAACCATGATAGATATGCCAATGAGTGGCTTTTAGAACAGAAATTTATTTTCTGAATTCTTAAAGCTAGAAGTCTGAATTCAGGGTGTAGTTTTATGGGGAGATCCTTTCTTGAGTATTTCAGCTTCTAGTAGTTACCAGCAATCCTTGGCATTTCTGGGTTTGTACATGTAACTGTCTATACCCACTGTCTTTCTGTTCCTTCTGTGGGTTTATCTGTGTCTACTCTCCTCTTTTTACAACTGAGAAGTATTCAGGTTTACAATCAACCTTACCTAATATGACCTAATAAAGGTAACCAAAAATCCCCAATTTTTAAACAGGATCACAAGTATAGGGGCTAAGGTCTAAATACAGATTTTTGGAAGCCACAATCCAATTCATAACACACAATTTAAACCATTGAGTTGTTGGATTGTTTATTGCTATAACAAAATTTAGCACAACTGAATGCAAACACTCATAAACAGAGAACTGGCTAATAAATCATGTTTTGCATATAGTAGTGGATACAGAATCTTGGTACACATTAATACCATCCAGAATTGTTTTAAACATATCAATTCCCTGGGCTCACCACCCACTAACATAATTAGAAACATAACAGGGAATTTAAGTTGAGTCTAGACCTTGGTATTTATTTTAATACTTTCCAGAAAATTCGGATACACCAACAGAGCTGCATGCCAGCATATATACAATTAAATATTAGCACAGAACTATAACTAGTCCTTTGGAATCATGTTCATTATCTCTAAAAATCTCTTTCAAGTTGAAAAGCAAGTTCTAAATTTCCTTACTATATGAGGTGTCTTCAAATAGTTCATGGAAAATGCACATTATGAAAAATACTATGAGTAGATTTTGAACAATTTTTGCACAAAATAAACTCATACGTACTTGTTATAACATGTCTGAATGGGATCGAGTTTGAGGCACCAAAACAGATAAGACATAAATTAGAAAAGAGCTCCTATTAGAGCAGCATAAATTTTACTAAAATTGAAACAAGAACAAAAATCAAACTTATAGTGAAATGTGGTTGAAAGAATGGTGAAATAATTGATGCTTTACAAAAATGTTGTGGGAATAATCCCCTAAAGAATCAGCAGTTTACAAATGGACAATTGTTTTAAAAAGGGTTGAGAAAATGTTAAAAATAAAGGCCACAGTAGCATACCATCCACAATGAATCTTGTTCATGGGTTAATTGAAGAGGACTGGTGATTAATAGTAGAAACAATAGCCAACCCCATAAATATCTTGATTAATTCAGCTTACACAATTCTCACTGATTAAATACAGTTAAGCCAACTTTCCACTTGATGGGTATAAAATGCTTGAGCCCAAATCAGCTGCAGACAAGAACATAACTTTAAATGGAAATTTTAAACAAGGGGAATCAAGATCCTGAAGAATTTCTTTGAAGAATTTTAATAGGAAATAAAATATAGCTTGAACAATATGATCCTTAAAACAAAGCAAAATCAAATCTATGGCTACTAAGAGGTGCAAGCACTTAAGTCAAAGCAAAAACAGATTTCTTGTTGTTGTTAGGTGCTATCGAGTTAGTGCCAACTCATAGTGACCCTATGTACAACGGAAGGGAACATTGTTCAATCATGTGCCAGCCCCCAAATCACCGCTACACCTGATCCCATTGCTGCTGCATGTGCCAATCTATCTTGTTTGGGGTCTCCCTCTTTTTCTCTGACCCATCCACTTAACCAAACATGGTCTTCATTATTCACTGTCCAAGTTTCACTGCATTTGAGGTTATTGAAAATACCATGGTTTTGATCAGGGACACCTTAGGCCTCAAACTGACATCTTTGCTCTTCAACATTTTAAAGAGGTCTTGTGCAGCATATTTGTTTAATGCAATATATCATTTGATTGCTTGACTGCTACTTCCATGAATGTTGATGGTTGATCTGAGCAAAATTAAATCTTTGACAACTTCAATCTTTTCTACATTTGTATGGATTTGTTTATTGGTCTAGTGGTGAGGATATTTGTTTATTTTTTATTAAGGCGCCACGTAAACCTAAGACTGTGGTCTTTGATCTTCATCAGTAAGTACTTTAAGTCTTTTTTGCTTTCAGCAAGTAAGTTTGTATCATATGAATTTCACAGGTGACTAATAAGTCTTCCTCCAATCCTGATGTCACATTTTTCTTCATATAATTCACCTTCTCAAAAACTGAGAGTGTCATTTTAAAAACAAAAGACTGTTTAACTAGTAAAAAAATCTTCTTTAAGAACTACAATATCTTAAGAACTATCTAGATGGGAACAAGTTGGAAACAGAACTAAAATGTGAGTTAACAACCTTAGGGACAGAGAGTTTATGGTAATGAGGAATAAACAAGGACTAAAAGAAAGCTGGACAGTGAATAAGGAAGATCATAGAAGAATTGATGCCTTTGAGTTGTGGTGTTGGAGGAGAATACTGAAAGTGCCATGGACTGCCAAAAGAACCAATAGATCTGTTTTGGAAGAAGTGCAGCCAGAGTGCTCCTTGGAGGCCAGGATGGCTAAGCTTCGTCTCTCATACTTTGGACATATTGTCCAGAGGAAACAGTCGCTGGTGAAGGATGTCATGCTGGGTAAGGTGGAGGGTCAGAGAAAAAGAGGAAGACCTTTAATGAGATGGATTGGCCAGGTGGCATCATTGATGGACTCAAGTGTGGCAGCGGTAGTGAGGTTGGTCCAAGATCGGGCATTGTTTTGTTCTGCTGTGCATGGGGTCGCTATGAGTCGGTTCCGGTTCCAACTCCATGGCACCTGACAACAACAACAAAAGAAGTGAAAATGGTTGTGCAACTTGAAGATTGTAATGAATGTCACTAAATTGTAATATAGAAAATGGTGAAATGGAGTATGTTTTGTTGTGTATATTCTCAACAGAAACAACAAAATAAAATTTAGAAAGGAAAAAAAAAAGTAAGGTAAGACCCATCTAATAGTGATTAAAACTGTGTTCAACTTAAGTTTTCCATGCTTTTCTATCTGATCCAGGAGACACACTTTCCTTTCAAATACAACAAATGTTTGTGATCAATTCCAAAACACAGATTTCATAAAAGAAAGAAACTTAGTTAGGAACGAGCAAAACTGGAGTTCACCTAAATTAGTGAATCAGAAAAGAAACAAACAAAAACCCAGTGTTTTTTTGTTTTTGTTTTTATCTTGGACACATAGTGGATTAAATGGACGATAGCGATACTTAACGATCATATAAAGTAATTGGAATGCTTATGATTACATATATTTGTTTCCTTATTTTTCTAATCATTGTATTGCTTAAAAATGATTAATTTTTTTAAAATTCATATGTAATATAGGGTTCAAAAGGAGAATAACTTTACTATTTTGCATGGTAAAATTAGTGTTCTATATCTCCACCTGCTGGATATTTGGATCAGACTAAAGAACATGAATTATAATAGGAATAATATAACAACTGCTGTTATTGTTAAGTGCTGAGTTGGTTCTAACCCATAGCGACCCTGTATAGGGTTTCAGAGGAGCAGCTGATGAGCTTGAACTGCCAACCTTTACTTTAAACCGACTTTGCAGTCTATTGCATTAACCCACAGTGCCACACAAGGATCAGAGCAGGAATGGGTCTTGTCTATAAAATCACTTGATAAGAATTTCTTATTTGAGATTTAAGGAAATCGAGGTGGGAAAATAAAGCATAATTATGATAGAATGTCAAACAAATTTTTTGTGTTTAGAAGGGGACACATTCAGTCTAAGAGAGCAAAGTCATGAAAAGTTGTTATGTTTAAGAAAATAGGCTTAATCAGCTCCCAGAAAGTGTTTTATTGCAGGTTTTAAAAATAGAAACATAGTGCCCAAAAGAGAGATAAATGAAAATCTTACTGTCTGCTACAATAGAATGTTTATATTTAAAAAGTTTTGTAACACACTTACTGAGAAATATTATCCTAGAATAGGTTTCAGAGAAAAATGACCAGAAAGAAGTGGTGTGACTCAAATTCGTATAATGTGATGAAAATCTACACATTGAAAACATTTTAAAATGTATTTTAAAATAAAATTTTAAAATAGAAAATTCTAAAGTAGCCATTTAGAATGGAGATTGTTGTTGTTATTAAGTGCTATCAAGTCGATTGTACTCATAGTGATCCTGTGTAGGGCTTCTGAGGAGTGGCCATTGGTTCTGAACTGCCTTATGGTTAGCAGTCCAGCACTTAGCCTACAGTGCCACAGTGAAGATTAGATTATTTATATATTCTAGAGGATTGAAAAGCAAATGTTCCAGCAAGTCAATCTTTTAAACAGGGAAGCAGATAATATATATATTGAGAGCGTGGGTGGTAAAATGGTCAATGCTATTAATTGAAAATCTGAAAGCATGAGTCTACTTATAAGTGCCTCAAAAGAAAGTTCTGGTAATCTACTTAAAAATATATATAACCATAGAACACAGTTTCACTCTGACATACATAGGATTACCATTGTCAGAATCTACATGACAGCAACAAGTTTATTGATATATAGAGCACATATTGTTATGAGCATCATTCTATGAAATTTAGATAGGTTGATTCATTTAGTTTCTATATCAACTTTGTAAGTTAAGTCTATCATTAATGTCATTTCACAGATGAGATACAAAGTTATTATAAATAAATCTTGATTAATGTCACAGAATATTGGAACCAAGATCTGAACCAAGGTCTACTGACTCAAGCACTGGTAACATTTACCATTTCCTTTTACAAACACTTGGTGTAGTCAGCTTGATGAGACTAAGGTGGTCTCATAAAGCTCTATGAAGTGAATTGTTGCTAAGTGCTGCTGAGTCAGTTTTGACTCATTGATTTCTATTGGGTCAGGGGCAGGGTGGTAAAGAGCAACATTAGAGAAGCTACATGGAATAGGGCAGCTTTAATTGAGACAGTGTAAAGCACAAGAGGGCAGCAGTTAATGTCCAATAAAAAGTCTATTAGAAATGAATAATAAAATAATATAGAAGACAAATTAACTTCGTCCAGATGCTGACTTTGATTTAATTCAAAAGATCAACCAAGGTCTAGAGTTTGGGTGGAATAGAGGCATATGAGAAACAACTGACATAGTCCAGGAAAATTATTTAATGAACATAGAAGATACTTTGTCTGTCAATGAATATATGGGTTAATTTAGCCATCTCAAAGGGTGATGGGTAGAGTGTATAACTAATAACAAATTGTGTGTCAATTTGGTTGAGCCTTAATTCTCAGTGGTTTGTCAGTTATGATGTAGCCATTCTCTATGATGAGGCCTGATACAATGTAATCACCTCCATGATGAGATCTGCGGTGAGCAGTCAATCAACTGAAAAGGTGTTTCCTTGGGGGTATGGCCTGCTTCTAAAATAAGTGTATTCTCTGACAAAGCTTACTTGTTTTCTGCTAGTTCTGGATCCTGCATCAGGCTAATCATCTAACCTGTAGTTCTTGGAATGGAGTCAACAGGTTTCTGATCCTAAGAGTCATCAACAGCCTCTAATCTTGAATTCATTCACCTCTACAGCCAGCATTCTGCAGTATGACCTGCCAATATTTGATTCATTAACCCATACAGCTATGTGAGTTCAGACAAGCCTCCAACCTGACATATGACCCTCAAACTTGGAACTTGCAAACCTATACCTGTGTCTTGTCAGTTTGTTGTACTGTGGTGACGTGTATATAGCTATGATGCTGGAAGCTATGCTCCTATTATTTTAAATACTAGCAGGGTTACAGATGGTGGATGGGTTTCTCTGGAACTTTCAGACCAACACAAACTAGGAAGAAGAAGAGGTGGACCATTTCTGAATGTTAGTGACTGAAATCCTTATAAAAAAACAGTGGAATATTGTTAGATATAGTGCCAGAAGATGAGTCATTTATGATTGGAAGACACTCATAAATAAGACTGGGAAAAACTGCATGCAAAATAGAGTTGGAACAATGACATGAATGTAGCAAAGCTTCTGGGACCGTCATTTGCTGATGGGGGTACAACTCAAAATAAGGACAATAGTTGCAAATATCCATTAATAATGGCAACATGGAATATCTGACATATGAAAATCTAGGAAAATTGGAAGTCATCAAAAATGAAATGGAACTCATAAAGATCAATATCCTAGGCATTTGTGAGCTGAAATGGACTAGTATTGGCCATTTAAATTGGATGGTTATATGGTTTACAATGCAGGGAACAACAAACTAAAAAGTAATGACATCATTTTAATCATCAGAAAGAGTGTTTCATGATCTCTCGGCTTGATAAAGCAGTGGGCCAGTGTAAAAGAGGAAAACTAAAATGCAATGGTTGGCACAGTGGCAGCAGCAATGGGCTCAAGTGTAACAACAATTGTGAAGATGGCACAGAACTGGGCATTTTTTCCTTTCTGTTGTGTGTAGGGTCCTCATTAGTAAGAAATGACTTGATGGCACATAACAACAACAACAATAACAACATTCTTGAAGTACAATGCTGTTGGTGACTCTGTAGGATAAGCATGGACTTTGAGCTCCAAGGTCCGTGGAAGAAAAATTAGGCTTTCTGCTTCTGCAAAGAATTACAGCCTAGGGAACCCTGTATAGATGCCTATGATTGGAACCAACTTGAGGGCACTTAAAAATAACAACAACAGGGAACACCAGTTAATACCAGTATTAGTCAACTACTAAAGTCAATAATGAAGAAATTGTCTGACCAATAATTATTAGATAAGCTTAGCACATATTGATTTTATGAGTACTAAAAATGAGTTTCCCATCGTCACACTAAGACTAGAATTAGCTCTAAAGCTTGGTGAGCATTGACTTCAGCAAGTGGTGGCCATGAAAGACGTTCTTTCTTCTTTACCTGAGTATTCAATAAGCCAAGACAGCTTTGGGACATCGTAAATGGGCAGCACAATCACAATACGAGGTAAATTTTGACAAATATAATAATTGATTTTAATTATGTTGACTCTAAGCCAGCAATAAAATAAATTGAAATGTTAGTCTGAACGACATCTCTGAATAATAATTATGACCAAATTACCATCAAATAATTATCATCAAAATAAACAAAAACAAAATCCACAATTGAAAGGGAAGAATCATGTATATGACACAATCACAACAGAAAGATGGTGATGATAACTAAATTATTAAGCAAGGTGCTAATCAAATTATGTGAATCAGATCATTTAATTCAACAAAAGTGTTATTATGAAGGAAGGATGTTCATATTAGGATAATAGACTTTCTAAGTTGGGTTGCAAGGCTACACTGTCACAAAGCCACAAAGTGGTACTAAGTACAAAACCACTAACTCCGACTTCTCTGACTTTAAAATTCATTATCAGAGTACCAATATGGAAAAGAAGGAATACAGTTTCCATCAACCTTGAGGAGTATCATTTAGCATATGTGGACTATGGATCTGACTGGGAAACATTGTGCTTCCTGCTGTTAAATGCTGTCTCTATGTAGTTTATAAATGCTGTGTTATCAAAGTACTCCATTCCAGAGGAAGTCAGTTCCTCATTAGCTATTAAGGCAGCAAGATGTGTATGCTACAACACAAAATCAAAATAGAATTTCACTTTTACTAGATAAGTCCCATTCAAGAAATGCAGTAGGTAATGGGGAACCATGTTAAGTATGGCTAAGGACATTAGTAGAATAAAGATTAATAAAGAGTTAGAGTTGTTAAGTCAAAAATTATGAATAGGCATTCTAATAGTACATATGTCTTTCTTATATTTTGATTTTGAGGGGAGAGAGACTGAAGTATGTTTTAGTTACCTACTGCTGCCATAACAGAAATATCTCAAGTAGGAGGCTTTGTAAAACAGAAATTTACTTTCTGAAAATTTTGGAGCCTGAAAATCTAATCAGAGTCATGATGATGTTGATTGTGACCAGAGCTGTATCTGGGATTTACCAATATGATCCAGGGAGAAAAGTCCAACCAAAAGAGTAGTTTAAAAGGGATCTGCTGAGCCAATTAAATTTGAGACAGAGAGGTGGAGACTTTTTGGTGTGTGTCAGGGGTAGTAACCAAAGGGGCATTTTGGTAGATTTTTCTCAGAGGACACAGAATGATCATGGAGGTATATTAAGAAGTTGTAAGAACACTGAAATTGCATTGGTAAGAAAAAGTCCAGGAAAATTTTCCCAAGGCTTTCCCCACTCCCCACCCATCACAACAACACACCTGCTCACTCTTCCATTGTTTGAGGGCAGCAAGGGTTGTCCTATGATAGTTCTGATGGGAGACCTTAACCTATACGTGCTACTGCCCTGATCTTGGCACTACAGACATCTTTTTTTCCTCCAAACTCAAAGAACACTTAAAAGGAACATAAATTTAACTCCTCCAGGATGCTAAAACTACATTTTTGACATGGTGTAAATTGAAGAGAACAAACTTTTCAGGAAAGGTTTAGAGAGATAGGAATAACCCTTTCATAAGTGGATGGACGTACATGGAGGATATGCCTACTAACAGTAGATTAACTACATTTTGATATTTTTGTGTAATAAAGATATCTGTGGATTTGAAGCAATACTTTTTGACTTACTGTTGTAAAGAATCCACCAGTTGGTTTGGACTCACAGCGTTTCTGAGGAGCAGCTGATAGATTTGAACTACTGACCTTGTGGTTATCAGTCCAATGCTTATCCTTAGGGTCATACCTGGACTCTGCTTTTTGATTTACCTTCCTTTAATGTGATAGAGGACTCCTGGTGTGGCACTGCGGGTTAATGAGCTGGACTGAAAAGTCAGTTTGATTCGCAAGGTTGGCAGTTCAAGCTCACAGGCCACTCCTCAGATACCCTATATAGGGTTATTGTGGGTCAGAACTGACTCTACAGCACTTAACAACAATAACAACAATGCAATAGAGGTTGTAGTTTTGTTTTTGTTAAGTGTCAACCCTATACAGGAAACACTATGAGTCAGAGTTGGTTCTGACTCAGTGATTTCTGTATAGGGTTTCCAAGGCTGTATATCTTTTGGGATCAGAAATCCTCTTCTTTCTCTAGGGAAAAAGCTGGTGGACTCCAACCATCGATTTTGTGGTTAGCAGTCCAGTGCTTACCTTACTGAGCTATAACACAAATATATAAGATCGTATTCTCTGATACCTTTCTTATATTAACACATTTATGTTAATCAATCCCATTGAGTATTGGATTGACCTAGTGACTTGTTTCTAACCAATATAATATAGCAATGGGATGGACTGTAAATTTTGTGGTTAAATTTCCTAATAATTCAGTTTCCCTCTTGCTAACTGACTCTCTTGCCATTTGGACTGCATACTTTGATAACCAAAGCTGCCAGGGGTCAGAGGTCTACATGACCAAAAACTGAGGGTGGTCTTCAACCAGCAGCAAGTCAGGAACTGAGACCATCTGTACAATAGTCCTTAAGGAACTCAATTCTGCTAACAAAAACCTCAGTGAGTTTGGAAGTCTATGTGTCTTTAGTCTAATTTATCCTTCAGATGAACTACAATTACTGGTAGTATTCACTGACTACAGCAATGTGAGAGACTGTAAAACAGCAAAGCCATATAAACCAGGTTCAGATTTCCTGATCCAGAGAAACAGGGAGAAAAAAAGTAAATGTTTTAAGCCACTAAATTTCAGGGTAAGTTGTTGCAAAGCAATAGATAACTCATACAAAGAATTTATGAATAATGAAATGATAACTTAGCGATTTTAAAATTAATTGTCTTTTTCTAGATTGATTGTACATCAGGTTCAATTTCTACCACCCCTAAAACCTGTTGTGTACTTAGTAGCTATTGCAAACCGCTTTCAAATATATTCCAAATAAATCTGAGAAACACGATCCTTTTTTGCTCTCATCTTTATTTTGTAGTCTAAACTGAAGAAACCATACAAAGCCTTTAAAAAAGAGAAAGATTGAAAACTCAAATGGAATGTCAAAGCATAAATTCAAGGGGAAAATTGTCTGTGTCAGAGTCTGTAACTGTGTAAAAATGAACACCAACGCTTGGGGTTCTTTCCAATATCATTTCATCAGAAGTAATAAGTGCATTAAGATAGGAAATTTTAAGTCAGTTTATACTATTAATATTAGAACACATTCTTTCTGTATAGTTAATTGAAAAATTACTTTTAAACAATAGACAATTATTTTAAATTTTATTGTGTTAGTGCATAATTGAGGACGTGAATAACAAAAGACATGCTTTGTTAAAGAATAACTGGGCTAAGTCAAATATTTAATTATATGAATATTTTACATCTCATTTTTTTCACAAGATAATTTCTTAAAAATATAGCATAAGACATTTATAAGTTATCATTTCATTGCTAAATAATGAGATCTTATATGTTATGGAAGGAGCCCACGTAGCGTAGTGGATTACGAGCCTGGCTGCTAACGGCAAAGTCAGTACTTAGAACATACCGGTGGCTCCACAGGAAAAAGATGAAGTTTTCCTCTCCTGTAAAGATTTACTGCTTCAGAAACTCTATACAGGGACTCTATGAGCCAGAACAGACTTGGTGGCATACCATCACTTTGGAGTCTGTGTGGTGTGTCAGTTTGAACTTCAAGGTAGGTGGCTCAAACCCACCAGCCATTCCTCAGAAACCCTATACAGGGTCACTCTAAGTCAGAACCAACTCAATGGAACTTAGCAATAACAACAAATCTTATGGATTAATTTAATTCAGCTCTGTACCCCAAACAGTATATTTTTTGTGTTTGTATATAGTTCCTTTACCAATCTAAATTGCCTCAAGAGAGTTTTCTACAAAAATTTTAAAAGGTTTCTTTAATTCAGAATTCAATATGGCCTTTAAATATGTTAATTATAATTATGATTATTTAACAGCCATGCACATTATGCAGATTATTCACACAAAACTCTCAACTACCCTTCAAATAGGAATTACTACTGAATCCAGTTTAGAGAAATCAGGCATATAACAGATGAATAATTGGCAAAGGCCCAAAGCAAATGATAAATTCACATATAGACAGTTTGATTTCAACATCTATGCACCTAAGCTTTATGTCACACTATCAAACAATCACATATTGACACTGATATGTTCACATCTTTTCTCTTCATCTCATTCTTGCCCTTTCTATCCTCTGCCTTTCTGTTGTTCGCAAAGTTTATAAGAAATAATCTTACCAGTTCCTCCTGGTAGTTTTGGATTCTTAATTTTAGCACTATTTATACTATTTATGAATGGTATTAATTTTGTTTCTGTTGCTGTTGTTAGGTGTAGTCGAGTCTGTTCCATCTCATAGTGATCCTATGCACAAGAGAAGGCAACACTGCCCTGTCATGACAATTCTCACAATCACTATTACACTTGAGCCATTGATGCTACCTCTGTGCCTATCCATCTCTGGGGATTGGCAATTCAAATCTACCAGCAGGTCCTAGAAAAAAAAAAGATGAGGCATTCTGCTGTTAGAAATGTATAGCCTTGGAAACACTATATATGGTCACTATGAGTTGAAATCAACTCCATAACACTGGGTTTGGATTTTGGGGTGGGTAGCAAAACTATCACATCTCCTTGCTTTCCACCCACATGACAAAATTGCTAGAGACCAGTAACCTTCTCAGGATATCCTCTTATGTATTTGAGAACAAAGTCCATGAATGGAGGACTGAACACTTCTGATGTAGACTAGGGTCTAGTATTCATGTAGGCAGATTCCATAGCATTTTTGTTAAGTACCATCGAGTCATTTCTGACTCATTGTATTCCTGTGTAAGGAATGGCTGGTAGGTTTGGACTACAAACACTTCAATTAGCAGTTCAGTGTTTATCTTATAGTACCACACTAATACTACACAGTGTCATGGTACCATCATTAAATCCAAGTATATAAAGCTAGACTCCCCAAGTATGCATCACAGAATCTTCTCATCTTCTATGGACAAATCTGGTCATACAACTTAACACTCTTTGCCTCATTTGTATTTATACATACAGTATAATAAAAGCTTCTGTTCTGTATCTTTAATATGAGTATCCTACACAATGAGTATATTTTATATGGCCTTTGTGGACCAGGGTTTTGTTCTGGGGGTAAAATACTCCACATTCAAACATATTTTATTGCTATATCTTTAGTAAGTGTTAAAGAATATAAGGACAAGGCAAAGACAAATCAGCTAAATGAGGACACTATCACTATGACATCATATTGGTGTCCCTCATCTGGATGATTTGTGTTTGTCTTGTCTTTGTCCTGTTTAGAACTTAATAAAGGGGTATCAATAATGTATATTTCATTTTGTTGATCATCCCTGAGAGCATTTTGATATTTTCATATAATTTGCACTTAGAAAACTCTAATGTAGTTTGTATTTTCATAAAATAATTGGTAAGGCTGTAACCTGCCCAAAGATTGGGTGATTTACTAGCCACATAAGAGTCTTTCAAATGCACACTAAAGAATTGGTCAGTTTATAAACCCCATTGTGAAATAACCAAGTTTTACTACAGAACTGGCCAATACCAGAATGTTTGGGGGAACCTTCTGATCAGTAAAATCTGAAGCAGAACACATCTTTCAATCTGGGCTCCCTGAACTGACAATATCCTGGATCCCAATAAAATTGGGGTCAAAGTCTATAAAACTGAAGACCAAAAAAGGCATCTGTGGTGGGTGAATGAGCCCACTGAATGAAAATGGCACACTAAGCATAGGAGTTGCCAACAGAACTATATCCCCACCAAGAGAAGACAACCACAGTTCAGGCCTATGCAGATGGCCTGTCAAGCAGGGCAGATAGTGTGGCTGCTCCTGCAAACTATAATAAATGCCAAGTAGAGCAGAGGTCTGGATGTGTCCCAATAAGGGATCTTTTGCTCCCTCCCTTAAGTAGCATGGTGGTAGCAGAATGAGAGGAGTCATGTGAGTCCTAGGCAGCAGGGACATGAGCATAGAATCTAACCTGAACCACAGTACATTAGTTGAGACCTGAGACATTGTGTGACTACCAGCAACACAGGAGTGGACACTGATGGGTGCAGAAAGAAAAATAGGGTTCATGTTTGAGATTTAAGCAGGTCCTGTTCCTATTTACTATTTGTTTTCTATAAATAATAATGACTCTCCCTTTTCAATAATGTCTTCTATGTATCATTGGATCAGACTGGATAGACATAGGACCCAGGAATGCTTTGTGCTACTGTGCTACATGCTCCATCTCAGCAGTCTTTTTGTTGCTTATCATTTTGAGGCAACCTGTGTAGAGAATACAGAATTACAGAATATATAGATGAAATGGCCTGGTAGCGTAGTGGTTACGAATCGGGCTGCGAACCTTAAGGTCAGCGGTTCGAAACTACCAGCCGCTCCGTGGGAGAAAGATGAGGCTTTCTACTCCCGTAAGGATTTACACCCTCGGAAACCTTGTACAGGGTCGCTATGGGTCGGAACCGACTCGACGGCACTTAACAACAACAACAACAAGTACTGCATAGAAGTTTTATAAAGTAAATATAGAAAAATACACATTATGAGAAAGTAGAGATCAAATCAGAGAGAAATGGATATGAGCTAGAACATGTAATCCATGAAATATGAGACAGTAGGTTTACATCCCATCTCTCCAGTTCTTCAAGATGAAATACTCTTCTGTTCCTAAAAGAAACCATTGGTGCCATTTAAACATTTTCCCTTTAAAAAAAAAAAAATTAAAGTATTAATGAATTTTCCTTTCTTGGAACTGAATGAGTCTCGCTTGACTTGAATACTCTCATGTAGATTGCTTGAGAAGATTAAAAGTGGTAATACAGATAAAATGATTAACACAATGATGCATAGCAGACATTCTTTTCTTTTGTAGCTGCCATGGAATCTCTCCTGACTCATGGTAATCCTGTGTGTGTCAGAAGAAAATTGGGCTTTAAAAGATTTTCAATAACTGATTTTTGGAAATCAATCATGGGACGACACTTCTTCCAAAGTGCCTCTGGGTATATTCAAATCTGTTATACTTTGGTTAACAGTCTAGAGTGTGAACCAATTGATCCATCCAGGTACTCCTCTACCAGTCTTTTTTACATATGTTTAAATATTCTGTATACATTATAGCAATGATTTTGTCATTCCTGTGCTTAAAATCATCAAAGACTCAATCTTGCCTAGTGAAAAAACACCTAATGGTCTAGCCTTTGAAAATTCTCTTTCCTTTCACTAATGCGTTCTAATAAAATTCAGTACTGTATTTCCTTAAAAGGGTCTCACTTTTCAGCCCTTCATTTTGATCCACCATACATTCTGCTTTGGTAGTATTGGATCCGTTGTTGCTCTTAAGTGCTGTCAAATTGGGTTGGACACATAGTGGCCCTGTATAGGGCTTCTGAGGAGCTACTGATGGGCTTGAACCATTGACCTCATGGTTAGCAGTCCAGTCCTTATCCTACACCTTCACACCAGGACCCATTGGGTGGAATTATATGCCCTAAAAAGATACATTCAAGTTCTCACTTCTGTTACCTGTGAATGTAACCTTATTTGGAAGTAAATCTTTACAGATTTAATTAATATGGAAATAATGATAAGGTCATTCTGATTATTGTTGTTGTTGTTGTTAAGTACCGTGGAGTCCATTCTGACTTATAGCGACCCTGCACAGGGTTTCCGAGGCTGTAAATCTTTACGGGAGCAGAAAGCCTCATTTTCTCCTGCGAAACAGCTGGTGGTTTCAAACTGCTGACCTTGAGGTTAGCAGCCCAATTCGTAACCACTATGCTACCGGAGCTCCTAATTCTGAGTATGGTGTGCCTTAGATCAGATCGCTGAAGACTTTTTAAGAAGAAAAGAGGAACACATAAGTATTTGGAGAGAAAATGGTTATGTTAAGATGTAGGTAGAGGCTGGGATGATGCAATTATAAGCCAAGAAATGCCGAGGAGTGCTGGCAACCATAAGAAGCTCGGAAAAAAACAAAGTAGGATTCTTCTGTAGAGGCTTCAGAATGAGCATTACACTATCAACTCCTCCATGTCGGACTTCTAACCCCATAAACTTGAGAGGATAAATCTGTTGTTTTAAGACACTTAATTTATACTAATTTGTTATGACAGTCCTGGCAGTGAGCAATATAGATTGTAGTTTCTTTATTTTTTTCATTTTTATCCTTCTGGAACAGGAAGAGTGTTATTTTGTTATCTCCTTGCCCCACCTACTTGTCATATCTTTGAGCATGATTTATGCAGCTTTGGTTCACTGGTGCTGTAGAATCCACAGTGGATGGCTAACCACAAGGTTGGCCGTCCAAACCCATCAGTCCCTCCTCAGAAATCCTCTACAGAGTCGCTTAGAGCCAGAATTGACTTGTCAGCATTTAACAACAACAATCTGGCTAAATTTTTTTAGCCACACGAGCAAACACATTGCCCAATCAAGAACCTAAATGCTAGGTTCTTGTTATCGTAATGCAAGTCCTCACACACAGATTCTCCACTGTATTTAACAGTGTCTTATTAGTATGAACAAGATGTAATCAAGATATTTCACAAAAGGTCAGTCTCTTGATTGAAGGGTTGATTTCTTTTTTTTTTTTCTTTTTCCCCTGTGCCTTGATAGCATGGTTCTTAAGTTACCTGAAGTTTAGAAAATCAGCATCTATAGTAAACTTCAGTCCTCCTCAACTATATTCTGGAGAACAATAAGGTTATACTAAGAGTGCTTATAATCAAGAAGTTGAATCTTGAGGACATTTCAAATTTTTGAGTGTCTGCTTCATTTAACGGCTCACAGAATATCATGCTATCGTTAGCACCTTTACCAAGTTATAATCAAGATTTTATTTTTCATTAAAATCAATATTTCACTTCATTCAGTTTATTTTTTTAATCATAGGATATGACTATCTGTTAATTGAAAATGATATTATAACCAGTAATTTTAAATATTTACAGAAGTATATCAATAAGGAGTCAGAATTGTTTATTACAATTAAAAACAATAAATTAATTGAAAAAGTCTGAGTACAACAATTTGAAAAAGACAGCATCTCCCATTTTGAGTTTATTTTCCAATAAATACAGCAGTCTAGTGCAAAGCAACTATTTGGTGATAACAAATAATTTGCTTCTTAGTTCTGCTGTGTATTATTTATTCCCCTAAACTACACATGAACATAAAGATTTATGTGTATTTATAATACTTATACATCTATTTTGCTGTTAGGTGTCACTGTGCCAGTTCTGACTCAAAGCAACTCTGTATAGGGTTTTTGAGGAGCAACTGGTAGGTTTCAACTGCGGACCTTGTGGTTCATAGTCTACTGCTGATCCTCCAGTGCCACACCTGGAGTCCTTATACACACACAATACATACATTTAAATATATAAAATCTTTATATTTAAATATTTTAATTGAAATGTGTGTATTTTAGATTACTGTAGTAGAAAGCAATACAAAATGCATATTCTAAGTATCATATGTTGTTAATGCCATTGAGACCCTGAAATATTGGCATTATCCTCCTATTTGTTGTTATAACTACAGCTTTCATAGGTTACATTTTACTATTAGGTTAAATATCCTTCTGAGGTACTTTCAGGCATGGAAACCTGAAAAGGGTTTCCAAGGAGTCGCTGGTGAGTTGAAACTACCAACCTTGTGGTTCAAGCCAACATTTTGGTCCAGTGTTTTAGAATTTGACCATGCTGTTGTACTGGTGATGTGTGCAATTGAATCAGTTTAGACTCACAGAGGTTCTCTATAGGGTTTTTGAGGCTGTACATTTCTACCAGAGGAGAAAGCCTCATCTTTCTCTTATGGAGCAAATAGTGGATTTGAATCACTGACAATGCAGTTAACAGCTCAGTGCATAACCCACTGTGCCACCAGGGCTCCATACTGTCCAGAAAGTAACTTTTTTTTCCCAAGCAATTGGTTAAAGTGGTCTAAAATAAGGATCATTGTTGTTGTTGCTGTTAAGTGCTGTCAAGTCGATTTCGATCCATGGTGACCCTGTATAGGGTTATCGAGGAGCAGCTGGTAAGCTTGAACAGCTGACCTTGCAGTTCAAATGACTTTGCAGTCTAGTGCATTATCTCACAGTGCCACACCAGGGATGGTAGGTCTATTAACAAATACCTTTTAAGTTTGGATATAATAACCCTCCTATTTATTGCCTTAAGTATATAGGACACTGATCTTTGGTACTTTTACTAAATTTTTAGGCGCCCTGGGGTTACAGTGGTTAAATCACTCAACTGCCAGTCCAAAGATCAGCAGTTTAAATGTACCGGGAACTCTGTGAGATGGGGTACTGTTTCCAAAAAGATTTACAGCCTTGTGAGAAAATTCTACTCTGTCTTTTAGGGTTGCTATGACTTAGAATACACTCAAAGGCAGAGGATTTGGATTTTACAGAATTTAAATATCACAAAGGAGTAATTTTTGACAATTGCAACTTATTCATACATTTTCCCTTCAAAGAGTAACCATTGTAGCTGGCCCAGGAGACATCAAGGCAAGTGGTCGGGTCCCCTAAGGGCACACACTCTTCCAAGACTAAGACTCAATGGGAATACACGACTAGGCATGCACTCTGATTGGTGACCACATTCATCACCGATATAGGGAAGTGAGGGAAAAACAGTAATGAAATTGCGAGCTAAGCTCTACAACATTCAATAGACTCCTGTGAAACTGCTGAAGACCTGGTTAGCCAGCAGTGTGGCAAGACCTGGGGACTCTTGGGCCCAGAGTCGGTGACATAGCCACAGAGGACTAGAGTGGACAGTGAAGTGTCCAGCTGATAAGAAGAAAGGGTATATGCAGAAGAACACCCACACTTGCAGATAATACCCACTCGACCTGGCTTCAATGACTGGATGATCAGAACTCAACTAGAACAAGAAAGAACAGGGGAGAAAAAAAGTGTAATCTAATACA
>NW_006408593.1:1227972-1231364 GCF_000296735.1 Chrysochloris asiatica | reverse complement strand
TTTTTTTTTTTTTTAATTTCCTATCTCATAATCTATATGACCTAATCCCAAAATCCACCATAGAAATATTTTCAGAAATTATTTTAGAGCTCTCTTTAGCCAGCATCATATATACTCCATTTTAAAATACAAATCTCAGATGGCTCAATTAGTTTATCAATGTACAGAGATAATGATAAATATTAAGAAACATCTTGAAAACATGACCTTGTTGTTAAAGCAGAACTGATTCCTAATCTCAGTTCTGTCTTCTACTGTGTGGGAAAATTAGTATTTCACCACTCTTATTTTTGAGTAATTTGTAATTGGAAATTGTTGCTGTATGCCATCAAGTTGGCTCTGACTCAGGGACCCTGTATAGAATTTTGGAGGCTATAAGTCTTTTTTCTTTTTTTAAAGTTCTTATTGTGAATTGAGTGAAAATTTTCAGGGCAGATCATCAGTTTTACATTCAACAAATCATGTACTTTGTTTCATTACAATGATTATAATCCCCTCCATGTACCATCAGTTAACACTATTTTGAGACTATAAGTCTTTACATGAGCTGATAGCCTCATCTTTCTCCAACAGAGTAGCTGGTGAATTCAAACTACTGTCCTTGTGACTAGCAGTCTAATGCTTGAACCCACTATTGCTGCCACTGAGTCAGTGCATCTTGTTGGAGGTCTTCCTCTTTTTCATGGAGCCTCCATTTTTCCAAGCATGGTGTGCCTCTCCAGGGACTGTTCCCTCCTAATAATATGTCCATAATTGTTGTTAAGAGCTGTTGAGTTGGTTCCGACTCATAGTGACCCTGTGCAGTGTTTCTGAGGAGCATCTGGTGAGTTTAAACTGCCCACCTTGTGATTTAAACTGAGCTTGCAGTCCAGGGCATTAACCTGCAGTACCACACCAGGACTCCATAGTAGGAGAGATAAAAATCTTGCCACCCTCACTTATAAGGAGCATTCTTCTGTACTTCTTCCAAGACAGATTTGTTTGTTCTGGTAGTCTATGATACTTTGAATGTTGTTGTTGGTAAGAGCAGTCAAATCAGTTCTGACCCATAATGACCATGTATAGGGTTTCCAAGGAGCAGCTGGTGAGCTTGAACTGCCAACCTTAGGGAAGCATTGATTCTTCAAAAGTCTTCCCAACTTATTGTCCAATTTTCTCATGCATATGAGGCGATTGAAAATACCATAGCTTGGGTTAAGTGTACCTTAGTCATCAAATGGATATCTTTGCTCTTGAACACTTTAAAGATATCTTTTACAGTAGATTTGCTTAATGAAATATGTCATTTGATTTCTTAACTGACTTCCATGAGCACTGACTATGGAAGACTAGAAGTTTGAATTCAGATTATTGCTCCTGGGGAAAATCCTTATCTCCCTTTAGCACCTGCAAGCCCAGCATCCCTTGGATATCTCCATATGTCTTGACATCAATTTTTCTGGTTCTAGGAACTCACAGTGCAGGGACCCCAGGTTCAAAGAACACACTCTAGTCCTGGCTCTTCTTTCGTGGTGGTAGTGGGTTTCTCTTTTTCTGTTCCTGTCTCTCCCCTTTTGTCTCTTGTAAAATAAAAGGTGTGATATGCCACATCCTTGGGAATCTTCCGTACATCAGGTCAGGGTTGTGTTTGGATTAAGGATGATTTGTTGTTGTTGTTGTTGTTGTTGTTGTTAAGTGCCCCTGAGTTGATTCTGACCCATAGTGACTCTATATAGGGTTTCCAGAGAGCAGCTGGTGAGCTTGAACCACCAACCTTGCAGTTCATATGGCTTTGCAGTCTGGCATATTAACCCACAGCACCACAAAGAATGCTTTATGTCATCCTTAATCCTCTTTTTCATTTATCACATATGATTGCATCATGAGGGATCATCACATAACTGCCAAGCCACTGAAAATTATGGTCCAGCCAAGCTGACACATATTTTGGGGTGATACAATTCAATCTATGACACATAGCTTGTAAATTTGGGTATTTTCCCTGTTTCACAATGTCAGCTAATATTTATTTCTTTTTTTTCACAAATATTGTAATATTGGATTCCTTTGGTAAGTAGCAAATAAATGTAAAATTTTAAGGAGGATTTCACTGCTACAAGTCTTGTATTTCTTAGCCCATCTATTTGTAGTTTGCATCTGTTGGGAAACCATCAGAAACTCACAGTAACCATAGTTAATGTAGTATTCAAATATTAGTAATGTGAGAATAGTATTCTGAGACAAGCTATATGTATCCATCTCCCATTTACCTTGGAAATTTTGGAATCCTACAGTGTCAGACCTACTCTAAGGTGAAAAGTGTGTATTTCCTTTAGAAATGACATTCTGTGACATCACATTTGTCTGATGTATATTGAAAATGTGAAGATAAGACATTTCCATTTCTTTCACATATATCTAGTGCAGCTTTCTCAGACATGTGAAAGATTAAGCACCAGGACAAAATTGCAATTTCCAAGACTAGAAAGAATAATGAACTTGTAAGAGTATGGCACAAAGAGCACCAACATTTGTTTTTCGTTTTAGTAACAGTATTAATATGTCATTCACATTATTTTCTTTTCATAGTACAGCATTTTTTTTTTCTTTTTACCAATTTGTTTGTATATAAATGACCTGTATGAACATGCTTTCAAATATGCTTATGTATAAGGTAGCTAAAGAAAATAATTACAAAAATAATATATTTTTAGAAACAATAAATAAAGACAGTTCTAAATTATGCTTTTCTTCCAGATTTCAATGTGCTTTCCCCAAAGGAATTCATATTAGCTATGACAGACAAACAATATCAATGATATTAGATACTAGCTGAAAATTTCCCCACTTTGACAGATACTTAACCTAGGAAGATATTGCTGTTATTTAAATTTGTAATGCTTAGAATCATTCAGTGATTGAGTTTGGTAAACCAATGCCTAATGAAGGAATGCTGTGTATATACATGTATTCGTCACTTCAATGTTGAGTATTCTACTTTATCAATTAAATATATCCCTTTCCATAATGGCAGGGTATTTTATGAGAGGGCGGCAGATCAATAAATAGCATCATGATCAACAGAGAAAAGACTGAAGTTGTCAAAGACTTCATTTTAATTGGATCCACAACCAACAATCATATTAGCAGTACTTTAAATAGTAAGTTATAACACTTGCAAACAACAGATTTCATTAGGGAAATCTGCTAAAAAAGACCACTTTAAATTGTTAAAAAAACAACAACAAAAATATCAGTTGGAGAACTAACGTGCACTTAATCGAAATCATTATATTTTCAATTGTCTCATAAGAATGTGTACGTTGGACAACAACAAAAACATAAATGCTGAGCACGCTTTTCCTTTTTGGTTTTCTAACTTCGGGTTCTTTTTACATTTCATTATAATACTA
>NW_006408593.1:1217733-1225797 GCF_000296735.1 Chrysochloris asiatica | reverse complement strand
CATTTCCTGAATTTGCATTAGCATCCCTATACTGGAGAAGAAGTTTCAGAATCTTTTCAAATGTCCCTTTTGGCCTTTTCCTTCTTTCTTGTCTTCTTAAAGATGTTTTGCTTTCTTCTTCTATGATGTTCTTCATGTCATCCCACAACTCTTCTGGTCTTCAGTTTTTAGTGTCTAATGTATCAAATCTGTTCTTGAGATGGTCTCTAAATTCAGGTGGAATTTGTTCAAAGTCAAATATTTGCTTTTGTGGACTTCATATTCAACCTGAGACTGCACGTGAGTAATTAATGGTCTGGTTCCACATTCTGTTTCTTGCCTTATTTTGGCTGATGATAGGGAACTTTTCCATGATCTCTTTCCACAGATATTGTCAATTTGATTTCTATGTATTTATTCTGGTGAGGTCCAGGTGTATAGTACTATTTTATGCTTTTTAAAAAGTACTTGTAATCAAGGAGTAATTTGTCTTGCAAAATTTTATCATGAGATCTCTAGCATTGTTTCTATTACCAAGACCATGTTTTCCAAATAATGGTCCTTCCTCTTTGTTTTCAACTACTTTATTGCTATCACCAGTAATTATCAATACATCTTGATTGCATGTTTGATCAGTTTCAGACTGAAGAAGTTGGTATAATTCTAAAACTTCATCCCTGGCCCTAGTAATTGGTATGTAAAATTGGATAATAGTGGTATTAAATGGTCTTCCTTGTAGGCATATGGATATTATCCTTTCACAGACAACATTACATTTCCAATATATCTTGAAATGTCCTTTTTGATGATAAGTGCAACAACATTCCTCTTCAATTTGTCATTCATGGAATAGTAAATCAAATGATTTTCAAATTCATAATGGTGAATACCAGTCCATTTCAGCTCACTATTGCCTAGAATATTGATTTTTGTGCATTCTATGTAATTTTTGACGACTTCCAGTTTTTCTAGGTTCATACTTCATACATTCCATGTTCATATTAGTAATGGATTTTTACAGCTGTTTTTTCTAACGTTGAGTTGTGTCCCATTCACAATTGAAGGTACTGAAAGCTTTCTTCCATTTGCATCATCGTTACCTCTTCTTTGTGGAGGCACCTCTTCCTTTGTCATATTTTGAGTGTCTTCCAACCTGAGGAGATCATCTTCTTGCAATATTTCTGACAGTATTTTGGTGCTATTCATCATGTTTCAATTTTCAATATTCTGCTGCTATCTGACAGTGTTCTACTGGTAATTATAAGATTGTTTGGTTGGTAAACATTCAGAAGTAGTCTGCCTTTCCTTCTTCCTAGTCTTGGTCTGGAAGCTCAGTTGATAACTGTCTACCATGGGTATAATCTGCTGGTACTTAATATACCAGTGGCTTAGTTTCCAACTTCAGGGTAACATACAAGCCACCACAGTGCAACGGACTGACAAGTGGTGGATTTAGCATCACAGTCTGAGAATTTCTGTTTGTCTTAGTCTGACCTCCACAATATACATTTCTTCTTCTTCATATATGGATTTTGATCAGTTCTCCTTTCATGTGATTCTGTGTTTATTCTTTGTTTAACTTGGGCCAACTTGTTATCCTTTATTTATTTTAAAATGCTTTATTGTGAATTATGTGATAGTTTACATGGGAGAACATTAGCGTTACATTCATCCTATTGTATATTGTTTCATTGCCATGGTTACAATCCACTCCATGCATCATCAATCAACCAAAGGGTATACCCTGCAAGCCTGCACCCAGGTCATCAGCACACCGTCCCTCTCCCTCTCTGGGTCTAGAGTCACCAGCCGCTCCATATCTCCACATCATTGTCTCTGCCTCCATCTCTGGTGTCACTGCTTCTCTGGGTAGCGTCTCACACGCCACTCTTCTCCCTTGATGGTTCCAGGGACAACGGCTCCTGGACTGCCTTGTCAATCACTCTCCTGCTTTTGCTACAAAATGTCCACTTTTACATTTCCAACCCTCACAGTCAGTCCTGATAACAATTATTCACCATTGTACCACAAGGAATCTATCCCCATCTCCTTTCATTAGCCCCGCCCAGACAGATTGGATACTACTCAGTGGAGAGCCTATCTTCCTCTGCAGCCCCTGGATTTAGATTCCATCTTGAAAGTTTGTAAGCCAGTCACTTCTTGCCTTTGTAGCAACACCCCGCCCCCCAAATTTTGGGTAGCGAATGTCCAAGTTGCCCGTCCCTGTCTACTCTGTGTATGGAGGGTATGGGAATGATCCTCACTGTAAAGATTTGTTCCCTCTTTTGAACTACTGCATCCATAGGTGTAAGTCAAGTTCATCAAATTGTATCAGATTACTCTTTCTTTTCCTCTTCTTTCTTCTTCTAGTTGAGCTCTAATCATTATCCTTTGTTTTTATTTAAATTTTTGAATTCTCATTTAGTTTTCTTATTGCTTGCCTTGGTAACATAGCCACCAAGAATTGGATATTAGCTAAAAGACTGGGGTCCATGCTCTCCAGTGTCTCCATGGGAGAAAGATTTAATAGCTTTCCGAAAATACTCTCCCCAGGTCAGTTCTACTTCACCTCACAGGGTCACTTGAGCCATACTTGACTTCCTACTGGGTTTGGTGGAGTCCTGGTGTGGCGCTCTGGATTAATGCGCTAGACTGCAAAGCCAGTTTGAGCCTCAAAACCAGTAGTTCAAGGTCACCAGCACTTAATAAAAACAAATGGTTTGGATATATTCTCCAGAGAACCACTAGAGGGTACTCTTACTCATAGACTTTCTTCAGTGCTGGCTTAGGAATTCTGGGTATTTGATTTCTGGAATTCAAGACACATGCATGGGCTCAGGGGACTAATTGTTCATAGACATTAACATAGCAGGAGGACTTCAACCTTTCTGTGACAAAGGTAGGAGCATCTCTTTATGGTTTCCTCTCCAAAGGCCCTGCAGATGTTCTGCTGTGTCCTGATGTGAGCAGGGACTCAGCTATTTGTCCCTGTGTCAGCTCTTAGTCTGGCACATTTCTTTCTTCCTGCTGCCTCAACCATTCCTCTTGGTCCTCGTGGTTACCTCAGTGAGAGTCAACAACTCTCTTTAATGCACCAAGGTCTTCCTTCACCCCACAATTTTATAGCCTTCAAACTCTCACAGACAATTACACACCTTTTAAAAAATCGGGTTACAGTTTCCTCAGACTAGCTTCCTTCCTGTGTTCCTTGTTTGGGGTGCTGCTCAGTCTAGTTTTGTGAGGGCTACAATGGGCAACCATTCCTCATACCATTGTTATTGTTGTTGTTGTTAAGTGTTGTTGAGTCAGTTCCAACCCACAGTTACCCTGTCTAGGGTTTCTGAGGAGCAGCTGGTGAGCTTGAACTGCCAACCTTGCAGTTCAAGCGACTTTGTAATCTGGTGCATTAACCCACAGCGCCACACCAGGACTCCATAGCAGTGGTGGGTTCTCTCCATTTCTTGGTTATCCCCAAGCCTCTACTTCCCTGCTCTTTATTAACCCCAACTCTCCAACACCTCCATTATCATTTGTAGTTCTGAGCTCTCCGTCTACTTGTTTGTATGAAATGGTCAGTGAGTTAATTGCTGAAGGGATAATTGGGAATATTCATTCACACCACCATCTTTTCTAAAACATTTTTGAAAAAGTCTTGTTTCCCTTATGACTTTATGCTAAATTATTTGTTATTTTTATGTGACTCTGAGTTCATTCTAATTCACAGAAAACCTATAAGATAGAGTTGAACTTCCCCCATATGGTTTCCAAGGTTATAAATCTTTACAGAAGCATATAAATCTTTACAGACTGCTATGTCTTTTCCTCACATAGCAGCTGATGGATTCAAGCTGTTGACTTTTGGTTAGCAGACTAGTGTTTAACCACAATACTAGCAGGGTTCCTTGTTAAATGAATATCAAGTCAAAAAGAACAAAATTCACTGTCATTGAATTTATTCCTACTCTTGTTAACCTGATGGACCAGAGCAGAACTGTCCCACAGGATTTTTAAAGCTTAAATCTTTATATAAGCAGACTGCCACAACTTTCTTCAACAAAGAAAGTGGCTGGTAGATTCAAACTGTCAACCTTTTGGTTGGCAGCTGAGCACTTTAACCAGTGTGCTACCATGCCTCCTTACTAGGTAAATAGAGAAGGGTGTCTAATGTTATTATGTTTTGAAAAACAAAAACAAAATAAAAACCAATGCAAAGGAAACCCATTCTTTTCAAACATGAAAATTAAAACGTGTATAGAACACCAGCCTTTGATTAATAAGAATCATGTGAGACTTGTCAGTGTTTCCAACTACACTTTCAGACTTGTTAACAAATTTCATAAGATCAGTATGTTTTAAGAAGTGAAATTTAACATAATACCATGACCTATCTTACAAACTCTCGCATTTAATTAACTAGGGAAACAAATTTACTAGCCTTCTTAATGACTGTATTCCTAAACCTTACAGAATGTATTGTACGCAATATAATCCTTCTGAAATAATATCTTGCTTAGGAAACATTCTTTTTTAGGTCCTTGGAAAATATCCAGGTAAGGTTTTCTTTGAATTATATTTAATTGTGCTGAAGCACATCAGTATTAAAATGATTGCCCCACTAGTTGAACTCATGAATAGCAGAATTTTATATTTATGCAATCCCTGTGGATTAGTAGGCAAACTTGAAATAAATAAATATTTAGTGTCTTAAAAATAAGTGTATAAAGGTAGAAGGTTTGTAACAAAAACAGTAGTTAATCTTACAGTCCAGAAACAGAGGACCCTAAGGCCATCAAGGGAGAAGAGCACAAGCAGAGTGCAGGACCTTATCCAGAGCAGCAGTAACACCAGAGATGGAGGCAGAGATGAGGACATGGATAGTGAGCAGCTGAGGACTCTGGACTCATGGAAAGAGAAGAACTGAGTCCTGGTGGCCAGAAGGCAGGTTGCCAGAATGTGTCCTTTGGTTGTTTAAATTATATTTCTGAGTGTTTTTGTGTACACCCTCCTGGGCTAAAAAACAACAACAACAAAAAAAAAAAACCCAGAGGGAATGGAAGCCAATAATGTTGAATGATGATTCACCAAGGAAACTGTAATCATTGCAATGAAACAATGGTGTAAAACCAAAGTTCTCCCATTTACACTATCACTCAGTTCTAAATTAAAATTAAAAAAAAAAAATCTATTATAGGTATCCTACTAAGTATGCATTTGAGTTATGGTGTTGGAGGAGAATACTGAAAGTATCATGGGCTGCCAAAAGAACAAACAGATCTGTGTTGGAAGAAGTACAGCCAGAATGTTCCTTGGAGGCCAGGATGGGCAGACTTCGTCTCTCATACTTCGAACATGTTGTCAGAAGGGTCCAATCACTGGAGAGAAATATCATGTTTGGTAAGGTGGAGGGTCAGAGAAAAAGAGGAAGACTCTAAGCAAGATTGATTGGCAAACTAGCAGCATCAATGGGCTCAAGTGTGGCAACAATTGTGAGGTTAGCCTAGAACTGGGCAGTGTTTTGTTCTATTGTGCATAGGATTGCTGAGTCAGTACCAACTCGATCGCACCTAACAACAACACCTGAGTATGAGGTGTTACCTCATTTGTAGTTTTGAACTGTATTTACCAAATGATAATAATTTTTAGCATTTTTTTTAAAGTGTATACATAACATTTCATTTTGCATATGGAATTTGAGTTTGGGGCAGCTGAAAATAGCATTGTCAGTACTAATGCTGAGAATTTCTGTTTTCACATTGAACTGAGCTTTTGGTTTTTAGGATACTTCCTGAAAATATCAGATAATTTTCTAGAAGAAATACCACTAAATGCTGATTTATTTATGCAAATGCAATTAAAATAATTCACCAATACCCACTCATAACACTGTAGTTTCTTTATACTATCACCTTGGATAGGAAAAGAAGGTATAATCAATTGCATGCCAACTGTGAGATAGGATTAAGTAGGGGACATCTACATAGTGACACATCTTCTGAAAATACTCTCATAATATATAGTCATCATCATTCAAATGAAAATTTTAAAAGAAAAAAAGTGATCAGAGACATTAAGTAAATGACCCAAGGTCACATGGCTAGACCTAATGTTACCAAAGGGAGTATATTGACTCTATAAAATAGGCACTGGACTGCGAGATACAAAGTTGGTGATTCATGTCCAATGGCTGCTCCAGAGGAAAAAGATGACGGTCTCTGCTCCTGCAAAGAATTACAGCCTCGGGAATCCTATGCAGGGTTGCTATGAATCTGAACCAACTCGACAACACACAATAACAACAAATGGTATATTAGGTTGAGTCTTAATTTAAGTGTGTGACTTCCATAAGCTATTTTTTCTGGAATTGCTCTTAAGGAAAATAGAAATTGCTGCAAGGTATAGGTTGTAACAGATGGTGGTGACTGTGTGCCGTAGAGTTGGCTCGACTCATAGCGACCCTGTACAGGGTTTCCGAGGCTGTAAATCTTTACGGGAGCAGAACGCCACATCTTTCTCCCATGGAACAGCAAGTAGTTTCCAACTGCTGACCTTTCTGTTTGCAGTCCGATTTGTAACCACTTTGCATTCAGAGCTCCTTATGTAACAGACAGATAGATACCCATAAATAAAGAAACTAGTAATGCTATTAACACTGTTGTTTTATATACATATACAACTATATGTATATTAAATTTTGTGTATTTGTGTGTCACTAAAAGTCAGAATTGATTTGATAAAAACTACGAATCAGGCTGCGAACCGCAAGGTCAGCAGTTCGAAACCACCAGCTGTTCTGCGGGAGAAAGATGAGGCTTTCTGCTCCCATAAAGATTTACAGCCTCGGAAACCCTGTACAGGGTTGCTATGAGTCGGATCCGACTCCAAGGCAAATAACAACAACAACAACATACCATCTGTACTAGTTGTCTTTAAGTGGATTTCTACTCATGGTAATCCATATGCGTTAGACTAGAAGGATGCGCCATAGCATGATTGGAGTATTCCTTTAAATAGGAAGTCAATAGAAAAAGGTAAGACTTGTAACAGTCAGATTCATGTGCAGATACCCACAAATAGGTAGACGATATGATTCATAACAGACAGATGCCTTTACAGAAAAGAAACTAGAAATATATATTAACACACACATATATATTACCACACATGCTCTGGTAGCGTAGTGGTTATGAATCAGGCTGCTAACCTCAGGGTCAGCAGTTGGAAACTACCAGCTGTTCCTGGGAGAAAGATGAGACTTTCTGCTCCTGTAAAGATTTACCGCCTCGGAAACCCTGTACAGGGTCGCTATGAGTCGGAATCAACTCTACGGCACATAACAACAACAACAACAACATATATTTGTATACAATCATATGTATATAGCAGTGTGTCCTGTGTGTATGTATCTGAGTATGTGTACATGACTAAAAGTCAGTATTGACTGATGGCAATTAAGAACAATATACTGTTGTTGTTGTTAAGTGCTGTTGAATTGGTTCCTGAAAAGGGTTTCTGAGGAGTGGATGGTGAGTTTGATCTGCTGACCTTGTGGTTAGCAGTCCAGTTCTTATTCAACAGCACCACAGTAGCAGTAGTAATCTTTCTGAATATGCTTCTACATCATGGCAATCTCGTGTGCATCAGAATAGAACTGTGAAACATAAGGTTTCAATGGCTCATTTGACAGAAATAGATCAGCAAACATTTCTTCTGAGCTACCTGTGAATGGACTCAAACTTTACCGTATTATGACTCAGTCTTTACTATGTTGTTAAGAGCTTGCAAGTCTGTTCTGACTCATAGAGATACTGTATAGGGTTTCTGAGGAGTAGCTGGTGAGTTTGAACTACTGACCTTGTGGTCCATAGTTTATCCTACAGCACCACACAAGGACTCCAGTCTTTACTATATGGATAAGCATAATTAAAATCCAAAATTCAAGTATGAGATATACCTTTCTAAATAGGTTCAAAACAGAGTTGCTTTATTAGAATATCCCTCATGATTGACACACTAATTGTGGCACTTTGAGACATATGTGTTGTTGTAAGGTGCCATTGAGTATGCTCTGACTCATAGTGACCCTAT
>NW_006408593.1:1212168-1217168 GCF_000296735.1 Chrysochloris asiatica | reverse complement strand
ATTCTTCTGGTATTCTGTGCTTTCAACCAAAATCCATCTAATGTTAGTAAAGATACGTAATAGACTATTTATTTACAAGCATCAAACGTGGTGTAGCACTGTAGGATCAGCACTGGACTGTGAACTACAAGGCCAGTAGTTCAAACCCATCAGCTGCTCCTTGGAAACTCTATACAGGGCCACTATGAGTCAGAGCTTTCTCAATGGCACTTAAAAACAACAGTAACATATATAGTATAGGATTTCTGTTGTGATGCTGTAGCATAAGCAATGGACTGCTAATTGCAAGGTCAGTGGATCAAATCCGGTAACCACTCCTTGTAAGCACTATGTACGGTCTCTTTAAATCAAAACTGACTCAACAGCACTTAACAACAACAACAATAAAGTGAAAAATCCCTGGCGGCTTGATGGCTAAGTGCTCATCAGGTAACAAAAACATAGGTGGTTTGAACCATAAGTCACTCTATTGGATAAAAAACGTAGCAATCTACTCCTGTAAGATTACATCCTAGAACAATGTATGGGGCACTTCGTCTCTGCACTATAGCGTCACTATGAATCAGAATTTACTAAAGGGTACACAACAACAACAATGACATAAAGCACATGCTAGAGTCTGTGTTTCTGAATCAGGGGTGTTCTCTCTCCATCACCCCCATCCTAGATATGAAACGCATTTTTAGTTGTCACATTAACTGGGGAAGAGAGATTGGTACTGGCAAATGATTCCTCATGCCAAATGTTTTGCTGTTATGCACATTAATTTCCCGCCCCACCAACTACCAGTACTGACCCTGTTTACAAAGAGTGTGACATACATCAACAAATATACATGTTCAATCTGCAGTGGTGCTGTTTAAAATAAAAATTGACAAAAGTCAGAAAAAATAAAACAAAACTTCAGTTCACATTAAATGAAAGGCATCAAGGAAACTCCATGCTTCATATAAACAATTTCTGATCACATTAATGCACTTCTCTGAGTCTATTACTGAATACTTAATATTTACAGAATGAAGTCCAAATTACTTAAGCTTATATTCAAGGACATACAAATTTTCTTTTGCAAATGTATGGTCTCTTACTTTCCTGCAAGCACTCATTTGCTCCAACCTATCTATTCTTTCTCGGATATTTTCCATTTTCTTCTTCTGTGCACTTGCTCACACTGTCTGTTCTTTCTGTCTGAAATATTCTTTCCCACCCTTCTCTTCATTTCTCCAACTCTAACTTATTTTTTATTTCAATCCCTGATGAAAAGCCAAGGCTATCATGAAATATTCTTTCATCCTGTATCTTAAGGATAGAAAATGATTTCTCACTTCTTAAAACAAAACCCACTACTATTTTCTCTGTGACTCTCTTATAATACTTGGAATGCTCTTTTTTTATATATAATTATTTTGCATATATTTAATTCTCCAGTTTAAATATAAAAACAAATCCTAATAAAATGTATATCTGACTCATCTTTGTAACCCCTAGCACCTTACAGTCTAAACACATAGTGGATAATTACTGAATGATTTAAAAGTTAATAGGCATTGAAAGGCAGGCCTAAGGGATCTGAGGTAACTACAGTGATTGACTGAGGAGTAAGGAAATGGATAATAACCACACTTCTATGGATAAACACGTCTTTTTAAAAATGACTTACAAATTCACTTCAGTTTAATTTATAAGTAGCCAATTATCAATCTCAGTATCAGCCAGTTCTTACCTTAGGATATAGTGACTTATCCAAACCAACCAAACCAAACCCACTGATATCAAGTAGAAAACACTTTATGGTGACTTCATATTACAAAATAAATCTCTGCTCCTTTGGGCTTTCCTGGTTGTAGTATTTATGGAAGCAGAATGCCAGCTTTCTTTTTCTGTAGTACCATTAGGTTGATTTGAACCACCAACATTATAGTTAGTAGTGATTGAAAACCTTTTACACTACCCAGGGACTTTGGCTATCTTGTTTGTTGTTGTATGCCTTCAAATCAATTCTGACTCATCGCGATCCTGTATAGAGTTTCTGAGGCTTTAAATCTTTACAGGAGTAGAAAGCCTCATCTTTCTGCCACCGAGTGGCTGGTGGATTCAAACTACTGTTCTGGTGGTTAGTATAGCCCAATGCATAAACCACTACGCCACCAGCAGCCCTTGACTATCTTGTTTGTTGTTGTTAAGAGACGATGAGTTGGTTCCTACCTGTATATGATTTCATAGGAGCGGCTGATGGGTTTGACCTGCCAACATTTAGAACTGACTAGTTTGCACAAGACCTTTTTAAGTGTTGAAGAGAACAGATGTCAGCTTGAGGACTAATTATTTTGTACTGAGGTGCCCTGACTCAAGCCATGGTATTTTCAATAACCATATATACATGCGAAAGCTGGACAGTGAATAAGGAAGACTGCAGAAGAATTGATGCTTTTGAATTATGGTGTTGGAGGAAAATATTGAAACTGCCATGGGCTTCCAAAAAACCAATAAATCCGTTTTGGAAGAAGTGCAGCCAGAGCGCTCCTTGGAGGCCAGGATGGTCAAAGTTTGTCTCTCATACTTCGGACATATTGTCAGGAAGGACCAGTCGCTAGAGAAGGATATCATGTTTGGTAAGGTGTAGGGTCAGAGAAAAAGAGGAAGACCCTCAACAAGATGGATTGGCCAAGTGGCAGCATTGACAGACTCAAGCGTGGCAACAATAGTGAGGTTGTCCCAGGATATGGCAGTGTTTTATTCTGCTGTGCATAAGGTCACTATGAGTCGGTACTGACTCAATGGCACCTAACAACAACAAAAAATTTGCTTTGAAATTAATTTGAAGAATAGTTATCTCTGTAATGGCTCTTAAGTCTCTGATTATTGACATTATATCATATTCAAGAAACTATCAACATGAAATCAGTCTCCTCATAAACTGTCCCTTCATTCATTACCTTTTTTTTTTTTATAATTCATCAAAGAAAAATTGTGATTATGTTGTTTGTTTCCTTTAGTCATGATTGTTCATGACTCACAGTTGTTTCTGTAGTAATCCTCATTCTGGACAATAGCTAAGAAATGTGTCTTCACTTCTTCAAATAAATTAACAATATTTCATAACTTTTGTCATATGAATTCACATTTTAAAATTTCAGTCATATGTGCTGTTCATAAATTCAATTGCATATTCCTTCATTTTGGACCTTGGATTCTTAACAATTTAAGCTATTGAGTGCTTTAGACTGCAATTGAATATTGATAGCAACTGATCAGAAATCAATAAAATGAATGATTGTCTGAATCACAGGCTATGTCAAAATAAGTATGGGCTAATAAAATGTTGAAGTCACTATGGGAATGTGCTTTAAGCATTTTTGAAAATTAAGTATATTTCTCTGTTCTGTTGGTCATTTTTTATGTATACAAGTCATATCCCTGGTTAACTGGATGCATGACTGGCACACATTTCTCCCTTTAATAGCTGTTAGTTCTGCATGGCTGAATCCAAATATCAAAAACGATTGGAGAGAGATGGAGCGACAATGTTATAAAGGACAGTCTGAAAGGTTATGAGTTGTGTTTACAAATTAAGGCAGCAAAATTACTCTTCTACTTGCTAGTAAACTGTTCCAATCAGTAGTATCGTGTCTTTTGTTTATATATGTCTTTCACAAACATCTTTGCATTTTGAGGTTAATGTCAAAAATGAACAAAAATAAGTCCTCTTGTTAGCACTCAGTATGACTTATTGTCTGCTTCTTGACATTTAACAATGATCTCACTCCCACCAGTAGTAAGTTATTGAAGCAAAACTTAATAAACCCAATCAAAATTTTATTTTCTTCTTTGAACCATGCTTTTGGGTACTTGCCTCTGGTATTTTCAAATTCTTGTGCAGAAACAGAAGTTGTTTTTTTGGTTTGGAGTCCTGGTGTGGCACCGTAGGATAAGCACTCAACCTCAAGGTTGGTTTGAACCACAAGGTCAGAAGTTCAATCTTATAAACCACTCCTTAGAAACCCTACACAGGGTCACTATGAGTCAGAACCAACTCGACAAAACATAATAACATAACACAGCAATACTGATGTCCTTAGAAATAACTTTATTTTTGTCTTTCTTTTCATATTCAGTGATTTGTTTGTACTCCTTTGAATCCTTACTTGCTGAAAGTGAAGAGGACTTGAATGAAGCACTTACTAAATAAATAAAGAAGATCACAGCCTTCAGTATAGATTACATCTCAGCATAGAGATTTTCACAATTGAACCAAAAAGTACTATTACAATAAAGAAAGAAAGGACTTTAGTTGTCAAGGATTTTGTTTTACTTGGATCCACAATCAGCTCATGTCAAGAAATCAGATGACATATTTCATTGGTCAAATCGGCTGCATAAACAACTTCTTCAAAATTTTAGAAAGAAAAGATATCACTAAGGTGTGCCTGACCCAAGCCTTGACATTTTCAATGGCCTCATATGTATACAAAATTTGGACAATGAATAAAGATGATAAAGAAGAATTGATGTCTTTGAGTTATGGTATTGATGAAGAATATTAAATATATCATGAACTCTCAGAACAAACAAATCTGTTTTAGAAGACATACCACCATAATGTTCCTTAGAGTAAGGGTGGTGAGATTTGGTCTGACATACTTTGTACTTGTCATCAAGGGATAACAATCCCAGAAGAATAACATTATGCTTGGTAAAGTACAAAGTCAGCAAAAAAGAGGAAAACAATGAAATGGATTGACAGTGACTACAACATGGTCTCAAACACAGCAAAAATTATGAGGATGGTGCAAGGCAGTGTTTCATTCTGTTGTAATGAACACTATGCATCATAACCAACTTTAATGCACGTACCAACACCATTCATTATATTTTGAATTACTGTCAACACAAAGGATAAAACAAATATGAGATTCAGCATTTGTTATATACAATAGGACAATATGAAATGGATGATCTACACTTCAATTTTTATCTTTGATAACATGTTTTTTTTTGTT
>NW_006408593.1:1208576-1209206 GCF_000296735.1 Chrysochloris asiatica | reverse complement strand
CAGGTGATGAGGAGGTCAGGTAGCTTGCAGAGTAAAACAGACTGTTTCAAATGGAGGGAAAAGTTATAGATAATCTTAAAGAAAATTAATACTTCACAACATGCCAAGAAAATGAAAATCTAAGAAGAACATGGGCATATTACAAAATATAAATCTTAAGAAAAGATACCCATACTAAAAGACAGAAAATGTCTTTGTTGGCTACTAGGATTGATGGTAGATAGGGGAACATTGAGCCAGATTTGCATGGGCTAAATGGGGCAAAGGTAAATAGAGATCTATGCCCAACCTTGGAACAACAGGGTTCTGTGATACAGGGATCAAGGCATAGTCTGAATGGGTAAAAGAGGGGAAATAATGTTAAGATGATTGATTATCTTATGAATGTTGGTTTCCATTGCCTAATGTAAAATAGACATTTAGTGGGAATGAAAGGAATATCAGGAAACATGATTACAGAAAACGTATAAGCCCATCTTCAGCCTATAACTGATTGGAATACCTAAAGTGGGTACTAGAATTTCCCAGTGAAATAGGCTTCTTGCAGAAACTTTGTAATATGTAGTAACTTAGATAGAATCCTGAGCCCTATCCAGACCCTTCTGAGGTGGGACATTCCCACTTGAAAAG
>NW_006408593.1:1204425-1207186 GCF_000296735.1 Chrysochloris asiatica | reverse complement strand
CCCCAGAGAGAATAGAAGCAAATACTGGTGCATGGTAATGCATTGAGGAGATTTTAATCATTGCAGTGATATGAAATACAATAAGATGAGTGCAAAACTGATGTTCTCCTATGTAAACTATGACTCAATGCACAATATTTTTTTTTAAGTTGGAATAAGAACAATATAATGCTTATTATGTTTTGTGAGTATAAAACAAAATTGTTTATATAACTTTTTAGTAGTTTCTATGTTTTCAGAGCATAAAAATGATTTGTTCTTAATGTTAAAAAGATTTTTCTCAGAATTTTTCAGTGTCCCACTAAAATGGAAGGGTAAAATACAACATGATAATTTCATGTTTTTTTGAGGCTTTTGAATTTGTGGATAGTAATTACCAAGTCAATCATTTATCCTGAAGTATAGTTTTAGTTGATATTTCTCCTAGATAGTAAAACATTCATGGAGACAAAGATGTTTCTTCTTTTAGCCTCATTTCTTGCATCTGATTTTGATTATACTTGGGAGATGATATAATTATAAAGTTTAATTAGTAGTCAGCAGAATAAAGTCATATTTCATCACATTAGAAGTATGTCAGGACCAAAACACTAAAGCTTTCAAATTGAGAAATGAAATTAAAAATGGTCTGTACTTGTTAGGTTACACAACTCAGTGAAAATGTACCACTTTTTGTGTATGCTGATTTGCAAATATGTAATAGAGATCATCAGATGAAAAGAAAGAAGACTCATTAAGTTTATAAAAACTTTAATTGCTAATTAGATAGACATGCATTAAATCCAAATTACAAACAATTATCTCTTTTTTTCCTCACCAATTAATAAAACAGAATATACTTGAAAGAATAATACTATTTAGTATCAGGTGTTTCCGTTAAAGTTATTCATCAGCAACAATAACAGCAGCACTGTTTATCCTTTGCCCTCACTATTGAATAGATAGATTCTTCCTACATGCTCCCAAAATTCATATTTTCCTGCATTTTACTTCTTTGTTTACCCCTCAAATGGAGATTCTTGAAACAAGGAGCTGTAAACAGTATCATGTGGAAATATAATATAAAGCCAAAGAAAAAAGCAGTAATAGTAATCTTCTCTTCATTTACTATTTGATAGTTTGTTCATCATGGGTTTTATACATTAATGTTTTAAGTGATACATTATAATAATAATTCTTGTGTTTGCTAAGGTGGGGTTTTTTTGTGTGTGTGTGCCTAATTAAATGTCCTGGTGTGGCACTGTGGGTTAATGTGCCAGACTGCAAAGCCATTTGAACTTCAATGTTGGTAGTTCAAGCTCACCAGCTGCCACTCGGAAACCCTATACAGGGTTGCTATGGGTCGGAACCTACTTTATGGCACTTAACAACAACAATTAAATGTCACACTTTTACTGCTGAACTTCTTTGTCTCACCCAGTTCATATTTAAAAGGAGTCCTAGTGATGCAGTGGCTAAGTACTAGGCTGTTAACTGAAAGGTTGCTGGTTCTAACCCACTCAGCATCTCCATGAGGGAAGACCTGGCAATCTGTCACTATAAGGATTACAGCTAAGAAAACACTATGGGGCAATTCTACTTTGACAAATATGTTTACTATGAATGGAAACTGGCTTACAATAACAACAGCAATCCTACTCTTTGCTGTGAGTCTTATATATGTCCCTAGTGCTTGCCACAAGGTTCACATTTAATTGGTGCTTCAGAAACATCTTAAGATAAAATCTGTTCTTTATAATATAAACTTTATCAAATCCCTTCAAATATTACTCAAGGTGCCAAAAAGAGAACCTAAAATTGATATCGTTAAATAGTAACTGACACTGTTATTGTTGTAAGGTGACATTGAGTTATTTCTGAGACATAGAGACCCTATGCACAATGTCCTCACAATTGTTATATTAGAGCCCATTGTGGCTGCACTGTGTCAATCCATCTCTTTGAGGTTCTTTTGCTTTCGCTGATCATCCACTTTATCAAACATGATTTCCTTCTGTAGGAGTTGGTCCTTCCTAACAACATGTCAAAGTATGAGAGACAAAGATTGCCATTCTCAGTTCTAAGGAGTATTCTTCACAGTTTGTCATATTGTAGTGGCTTGTGTGTTCCTGTTATTCCAGAAGCTATGTCATTGGTATTTTAATTACCAGCTGGGTTACCCATGGTAGACAGGCAGATTAAGATGGACCAGGAAGAAGAGAAACAGACTACTTCTGAATATTTAGTCACTGAGAACATTATGAATAGAACTGTCAGCTAGCACCAAAATATTGAATATTGAAGGATGATGGAAAGCACCAAATATTGTCAGATATAGTACCAGAAAATGAGCCCCTCATTTTGGAAGGCATTCCAACTGGGGAAGAGCTACCTCTCAAAAATAGAGTTGACCATGATGACATGAATGGAATAAAGTTTTGGGGACCTTCATTTGCTGATGGGGCATAACTCAAAATGAGAAATAACCATAAATCTATAAATAAATGGAACAAGAACATACAAAGTATGAATGTAGGAAAATTAGAAATTATTAAAAATGAAATGGAATGCATAAACAGCAATATTTTAGTCATATTGTTGTTGTTGAGTGCTGTCAAGTTAGTTCAGATGAATTATCACACTTTCTGTGCGACAAAGTTGGACTCTTTCATCATATTTATTCAACATGTATGCTGAGCAAATAATCCAAGAAGCTGGGTTATATGAAGAAAAACATGGCATCAGGATTGGAGGAAGACTCATAAACAACCTGCAATATGCA
>NW_006408593.1:1200913-1203185 GCF_000296735.1 Chrysochloris asiatica | reverse complement strand
TCACCAGACAGAATGCACAGAAATAAAACTGACTACATCTATGGAAAGAGATGATAGAAGAGCTCCATATCATTAGCCAAAACTATATTAGGGAAAGACTATGGAACAAACCACCAATTGTTAGTTGTCAAGTTCAGACTGAAACTTAAGAAAATTGAAACAAGTCCATGAGCCAAAACATGTCCTTGAACATATCCCACCTGAATTTATAAATCATCTCAAGAACAGAATTGATGCATTAGACACTAATGACCAAAGACCAGAAGAGTTATGGGGTAATATCAAGAACATCATACAGGAAGAAAGCAAAAAATCATTAAGAAGATAAGAGAGAGGAAAAGACAAAATGAATGTCAGAATAGACCCTGAAACTTGCTTTCTATTGTATAGCTTCTAAAGCAAATAGAAGAAATGAGGAGGTAAAAGAGCTGAATAGAAAAATTTAAAGGGCAACTTGAGAAGACAAAGTCAAATATTATAATGAAACATGAAAAACCTGGACATAGAAAATCAAGAGAAAGACATGCTCAACATTTCTCAAGTGGAAGGAAATGATGAAAAAAATCAAGCCTCAACTTAAAATATTAAAGGATTCTATGAGTAAAATATTGAATGATGCAGGCAGCATCAGAAGAAGATGAAAAGAATAATCAGAGTCACTGTACCAAAATAAAATGTTCACTGTTTAAACCTTTGAAGAGGTAGCACTTGATCATGAGCCAATGATCCTGAAGGAAGAAGTCTAAGGTTCACTGAAGGCATTGACAAAGGACAAGGATCTAAAAATTGATGGAATACAAATTCAAATCTTTCAACAAACTGATTTACACTGGAGCCACTCACTCATCTATGCCAAGAAATTTGGAAAACAGCTACCTGGGCAAATGATTGGAAGAGATCCATATTTGTGTCCATTCCAAAGATAGGTGACCCAGTGGAATGTGGAAATCATGCAACAATATCATTAATACCACATGCAAGTAAAATTTTGCTAAAGATAATATAAAAATTGTTGTAACACCACATTAACAGGGAATTGCCAGAGGTTCAAATTGGATTCAGAAGAGGACCTTAAACGAGGGATACTATTGCTGACATCAGGGATACCATGGCTGAAAGCAGAGCATACCAAAAAGTTGTTTACCTGTGCTTTATTGACTACACAAAGGCTCCCAATTGTGTGAATCATGAGAAACTATGGGCAGCTTTGTGGAGAATGAATATTCCAGAACACTAATGGTGCTCCTGAGGAACCTGTATATAGACCAAGAGGAAGTTGTTCGAATAGAACAAGGGGACACTAAATGGCTTAAAATTAGAATTGTTGTGTGTCAGGATTGTATTCTTCCACCATTCTTATTCAATCTGTATGCTGATCAAACAATTAGAGAAACTGGATTATATGTAGAAAAGCATGGCTTCAGGATTGGAGGAAGAGTCATTAAGAACCGACTATATGCAGATGATACAACCTTAGTTGCTGAAAATGAAGAGGACTTAAATAATTACTGATGAAGATTAAAAATCACAGTCTTTGGTATGGATTGCATTGCATATCAATGGAAAGAAAAAACAAATCCTCACCAGTGCATCGATAAACAACATCAAGATAAAAAGAGGATAGCTTGAAGTTGTTAAAGATTTCATTTTGTTTTCATCAACCTTGATGGAAACAGCAGTCAAAAAATCAAATGATATATTACATTAGGCAAATCTGCTGCATAAGACCTCTTTAACCTGTCCAAAAGCAAAGATGTCAGTTTGTGGACTAACATGCACCCGATCCCAACCATGGTATTTTCAATAACCTCATATGCATGTGAATGTTGGACAGTGACTAAAGAAAACTATAGAATAATTTATACATTTTAGTTGTGCTGTTGATGAAGAATATTATAAGTACCACGGATCTCCAGAAGAACAAACCAATCTGTGTTGGAAAAAGTGCATCCAGAATGGTACTTAAAAAACATAATGGTCAGACTTCATCTTTTAAGCTTTGGACAAATTATCAGGAGTGACCAGTCCTTGGAGAAGGACATAATGGTTGGTAAAGTGGAGGGTCAGCAAAAACTAGGAAGACCCCAGAGATATGAACTAACACAGTGGCAGCAACAATGGGCTCAAGTATATAAATAGTGTGAGGTTGACATAGGACCAGGTAGTGTCTCATCCTGTTGTGCATAAGGTTGCTATAAGTTGGTACCAACTTGAAGGCAACTAACAAGGAGCATAGTGACTGTACTTCCAAGATAGATGTGTGGTTTTTTTT
>NW_006408593.1:1198077-1199598 GCF_000296735.1 Chrysochloris asiatica | reverse complement strand
ACAGTGATGCTCTATAGGGTGTCCGAGTTTATAAACCCATGTGGAAAAAAAAAAAAAACTCATCTTTTTCCCACAGAGCAGCTTCTGGATTTGAACTATTGACCTTGTGTGTACCAGTCCAGTGCTTACCAGGGCTCCTTGTCATAATGAATAGAGTTTACAAATTAATATCAGAATAAGATAATAGACATAAATACATTTATTGTGAAGCTGCTATTTTATGTGTATTGCTGCATTAAAAAGCACACCAAATTTTAATGATTTAAACCCATAACTATGTTCCTATCTTTTTCTAGTCTGTGACTCTGCTGGAAAGTTTGTTGTGCTTCATGTGATATTTGCTGCAATCACTGTCACCTGAGAACATAATGACCTATAATGTTCAAAATGGGCCACTCACAGGTCAGCATTTAGTGCTGCCTATTGGTTGGAAGCTTTTGGAAGAGTGAAAATATCTGATTTCTTTCACTCCTCCTTGATTAGTACAGGCTGTCCTCAGGTTATGACCATTTGACTGATGGACAACTTCTACTTACCCTTTACTGAAGGGTTTGGAATCAGTTCTGTAATGGCTGAGGAAGAAAAATAGGAACAGACCGGGACTTTTACAATTTGGATGATTCCTCACAATAATCAGAATGGAAAAACAAATTTATGGGTCAAAGCCCTGGGATGGAAGACTCAGAGGAGGAGAATATTGAAAGTGCCATGGGCTGCCAAAAGAACAAACTGATCTGTGTTGGAAGAAGTGTAGCCAGAGTGCTCTTTGGAGCACTCGTCTCTCATACTTCAGACATATTGTATGGAGGGACCAGTTGCTGGAGAAGGATATCATGTTTGGTAAAGTGGAGGGTCAGAGAAAAAGGAAGATGCTCAGCCAGATGGATTGGCAAAGTGACAGCATCAATAGGCTCAAGTGTCACAACAATTGTTGTTAAGTGCCATTTCTGAGGAGTGGTTGGTGAGTTTGAACCACCGACCTTCGAATTCAAACCAACCTTGTTATTAAGTGCCATCGAGTGACCCTATGCAGGACTTCTGAGGAACTGCTGGTGAGTTTGAACCACTGGTCTTGCAGTGCTTATTGTATAGAGCCACACCAGGACTCCATATATTTATTTATTTATATACATTTACAACTTTCCATTAAGTGCCATCAAGTCAGTTGCCACTCATAGTTTAGTTTTTCTAAGGGTATAAATCTTTGCAAGAGCAGAAAGCCTCATCTCTCTCCCAAAGAGCAGCTGGTGGACTTGAACTGCCAACCTTGTGGTTGTAGTCCAGTGCTGTTTATCATACAGAATTACTTTGCTTACTTTACAGTACCACACCAAGATGCCTATGTATGTATGTATGCATACATGCATGTATATATGCATATGTATGTTTTATCGAGTTCTGTGGTACTGTAGGACAAGCATTGGACTGGTAATATCAAGGATGGTGGTTCAAACCCACCAGCTGCTCCTTGGAAACTTTATTCAGAGTCACAATTAGTCAGAACCTTGTTGTTGTAAGGTA
>NW_006408593.1:1188016-1195397 GCF_000296735.1 Chrysochloris asiatica | reverse complement strand
GAACAGAATATTTCAAAGATCAGCTCAAGAAGATAAAGCCAAATATTCCACAAAAAATGTGCAAAGATCTGGAATCAGAAAACCAAAAAGGAAGAACACACTCAGCATTTCTCAAGCTGGGAGAACTGAAGAAAAAATTCAAGCCTCGAGTTTTGTTATTGAAAGTTTCACTGGGCAAATTACTGAATGATGCAGAAAGCCTCAAGAGAAGATGGAAGGAATGTAGAGAGTCACTGTACCAAAAGGAAATGGTGTATGTTCAACCATTTCAAGAGGTAGCATATGATCAAGAGTCAATGCTACTGAAGGAGGATGTCCAAGGTGCATTGAAGGAATTGGCAAAGAACAAAGCATCATCAGCAATTGAGGGAATCAAATTTGAAATGTTTCAAGAAAGTGACGTGGCACAGGAGTAACTCACTGAGCTATGCCAAGAAATCTGGCCGACTGATTGGAAGAGATCCATATTTGTGTCCATTCCTAGGAGAGGTGACCCAATGGAATGCAGAAATCATGGGACAATCTCTTTGATATCCCATGTGAGTAAAGTTTTGCTAAAGGTAATACAGAAATGGCTGCAAGCATACATTGACAGTGAACTTCCAGAGATTCAAGCCGCATTCAGAAGAGCCTGTGTAATGAGGTATATCACTTATAATGTCCAATGGATCTTGGATGAAAGCAGAGAATATCAGAAAGGTATTTACCTGTGCTTTATTGACTACATAAAGGCTTTTGATTGTGTGGATCATGACAAGCTATGGACAACATTATGAAGTGTGAGTATTCTGGAACTCTTAATTGTGCTCATGAGCAATCTGTACCTGAACCAAGAAGCAGTTGTTCGAAGAGAACATTGGAACACTGAATGTTTTAAATTTTTACAAGTTATGTGACAAGGTTGTATTCTTTCACCATACTTATTCAACCTGTATGCTTAGCAAATACTCTGAGAAGCTGGGTTATATGAAGAAAAATGTGGCATCAGGATTGGAGGAAGACTCATTAACAACCTGCGATATTTGGCTGATACAACCTTGCTTGCTGAAAGTGGAGAGGACTTAAAACATTTACTGATGAAGATCAAAGACAGAAAACAAAAATCCTCACTACTGGACCAATAAACAACATTCTTGTCAATGGAGGAAAGATTGAAGTTGTCAAGAACTTCATTCTTCTTGGATCAACTATCAACACTCAAGGAAGCAGCAGTGAAGAAATCAAACAGCATATTGTATTAGGCAAATCTGATGCACAAGACCTTTTTAAAGTGATGAAGGGCAAAGTTATCAGCTTGAGGATTAAGGTTCACTTGACACAAGCCATAGTATTTTCAATAACTTCATATGCATGTGAAACCCAGACAGTGAATAAAGAAGACCAAAAAAGAATTGATGTTTTGAGTTATTGTGTTGGAGGAGAATATTTAAAGTGCCATGGGCTACCAAAAGAACCAATAGATCCATTTTGGAAGAAGTGCAGGCAGAGTGCTCCTTGGAGGCCAAAAAGGCCAAACTTTGTTTCTCATACTTCGGACATATTGTCAAGAGGGATCAGTCACTGGAGAAGGATGTCATGTTTGGTAAGGTGGAGGGTCAGAGAAAAAGAGGAAGACCCCCCAACTAGATGAATTAGCTAAGTGGCAGCATCAATGAACTCAAGCGTGGCAACAGTAGTGAGGTTGGCCCAGGATCGGGCAGTGTTTCGTTCTGCTGTGCATAAGGTTGCTATGGGTCAGTACTGACTTGATGGCACCTAACAACAACAATTGACTACACAAAGGCTTTTGATTGTGTGGAACATGACACTCTATGCAAAACATTGTGAATTATGAGTATTCCTGAACACTTAATTGTGCTCATGAAGAATCTGTACATGGACCAAGAGGCAGTTGCTCTTACAGAACAAGGGGAGAGAGCATGGTCTAAAATCAGGAAAAGTATATGCATCAGGTTTGTATCCTTTTACCATACTTATTCAATGTGCATGCTGAGCAAATAATCTAAGAAGCTAGACTATCTGAAGAAAAACATGGCATCAGGAATGGAGGAAGGCACATTAACAACCTGCGATATGCAGATGCTACAACCTTACTTGCTGAAAATGAAGAGGACTTAAAATACTTACTGATGAAGATCAAAGACCACAGCCATTGGTATGGATTGCATCTCAATGTAAAGACAATGCTTATATTTCAAATGTGTATCCCAAACACTGTACCATACTACATGTTGTTAGGTGCCCTCAAGTCAGTACTGACTAACAGAGATTCTTTGTACAACACACAAAAAATAACAGGATCCTCTATCATCCTCATGATTGTTGTTATGTTTGAGTCTATTGTTACTGCCATGGTATCAATTGATATCATTGGGGTATTCCTCTTTTTCAATATTTTCCACTTCACCAAGCATGATATCATTCTCCAGGGACTGGTCTCTCCTGACAACATGTGTATTAAAACAATGTCTTACCATCCTCACTTCTAAGCAACATTCTGGTTGTACATCTTACAAGACAGCCACTTGTTTTGCTGGCACTTTCAATATTGTTTACCTGAATTATAATTCAAATGCATCACATGATTTCCTTTTTGATCTTCCATATTAATTTGTCCAAGTTTCCCATGCATATTTCACAACTGAATGTGTCATGGCTGGGGCCAGGCACACCTTAAATATAAAAGTGATATCTTTGCTCTCTAGCACTCTAAAGAAGTCATTTTTTTTTTTTTTTGGAACAGATTTACCCAAAGCAGTAAATCATTTGATTTCTTGACTGCTGCTTCCATGAGCATTGATTGTGAACACAGGTGAAAATAAATCTTTGACAATTTACACCTTTTCTCTGTATATCATGATGTTATTTATTGGTCCAGTTGTGGAAATTTTCATTTTCTTTGCACTGAGGTTCAATTTATAATGAAGGCTGTCATCTTTGATCTTCATCAGCAAGTGTTTCAAGTCCTCTTTGCTTTCAGCAAGCCAGACTTTGTCATCAGCACATCACAAGTTGCTAATGAGTCTTCTTACAATTCTGATGGCAAATTCTTCTTTATATAATCCAGCTCCTATGATTATTTGCTCAGAATAGAGATTGATTAACTATGGTAAAAGAATAAAACCCAGGCACACAACTTTCCTGACTTTAAACCAATTAGTATTATATATCCCTCATTCTGTTCCAATGACTATCTCTTGGTCTATGAGAATAACTAATTGTTCTGGAATATACATTCTTCATAGTGTTATCCATAGTTTATTATTATCCACACAGTTGAATGTCTTTGCATAGTTAATAAAGCACAAGTAAACATCTTTCTGTTATTCTCTGCTTACACTCAAATCCAGCTAATGTCAGCAATGATATTTCTGTTACACCTCCAGATTTGAATCTGCCTTGAATTTATTGCAGCAATCATTTATAAATTACCTTCTGTTGTTGTTGTTAGTGTCATCAAGTTGATTCCGACTCATAATGACCCTGTACTGGGTTTCTGAGGAGCGGCTAGTGAGTTTGAACCTCAGACCTTGTGGTTCAAACTGACCTTGTGATTCGATGCTTATCCTACAGTGACACACCAGGACTCCTATTCATTATTAAACCTTGGTTTTCATCAATGCCTTCAGTGAAATTGGGTTTCTTCCTATGATACCTTAAATATGGCTCTAGATCATATGCTATCTCTTCAAATCGTTTAATATGTGCAATTGTTTTAGGTACAGTGACTCAGTTTATTCTTCCCATCTTCTGTTAATGTTTCCTCTATTTTAAATATTTTGTCCATAGAATCAATAATGTAACCTGAGGTGTGAACTTTCTATTCAGTTCTTTCAACATGAGAAATGCTAAGCATTTCATTCCTTTTTGTTTTTTTTTTTTTTTTGTTTTTTACTCTGGGTCTTCTCACATTTCATTTTAATATTTACTTTGTGATCTGAAGCTCTCCTTTGAAAATTTCTCTTCAGCATTTTTACTGCCTTATTTCTTCCTGTCACCCTAGAGTCTTAACATTCAAGAGCAAGGTTCATAGTCTCTTTTGACATCCATTTGAGTTTTTTCCTTCTTTCCTGTCTTTTCAATAACCTGTGCTTTGATCATGTATGGTGTTCTTGATGTCATCCCACAACTTGCCAGGCTTTAAGCCATTAGTGTCTATGTCTTCAAATGTGTAAAATGAGAGGGTCTCTAAAATCAGGTGGGAAATACTCAGGGTCATCTTTTGGCTCTTGTGGATTTGTTTTTCTTTTATTTAGCTTCAGCCTGAATTTGAAAATGAGCAATTAATGGTATATACAACAGTCTGCCCCTATCCTTGTTTCAGCTGATGATACTGAGCTTCTCTGTAGTCTCTTAACACAGATATAGTCAACCTGACTCCTGTGTATTCCATCTAGTGAGGTCCATATTTATGTTGCTAGTTGCTACCAAGTCGGATCCAACTCACAGCAACTCTATATACAAAAGAACAAAACATGGTCCAATCCTGCACCATCTTAACAATGGAAATGTTCAAGCCCATTGTTACTGTCATTGTACCAATTCATGCCCTTGGGGGTCTTCCTCTTTTTCCTGAACATTCCACTTTACCAAGCATGATGTTCTTCTCTAAGAACTGATCTGCCTGATAATATGTCTGAGAGACAAAGTCTTGCAATCCTAGCTTCTAAGGAGCATTCTGACTGAACTTCTTCCAACATGGATTTGTTTGTTCTTCTGGCCATCAATGGTACTTTTAATGTTGTTCTTCAATACCATAACTCAAATACATTCATTCTTCTATAAGATTCCTTATTCATTGTCCAACTTTCACATGCATGGTAGGCTATTGAAAATACCAAATACCATAGTTTGGGGATTTGGGTCAGGTAGTCCTCAAAATGGCATTTTTGCTCTTGAACACTTTAAAGAGGTATTTTGCAACACATTTTTCTAGTGCAATATGTTGTTTGGTTTCTTGACTGCTGCTTCATGACTGTTGATATGGTTCAAGTAAAATTAAGTCTTTGACAACTGCAATCTTTTCTCCTTTTATCATTGGTTTTATTTTTCTCCTTTTATTTATTGGTTCAGTGGTGAGGATATTTGTTTTCTTACATTGAGGTACAACCCATATTAAAAGCTATAGTCTGTGATCTTCATCAGTATTTTAAGTCCTCTTCATTTTTACCAGACAAGTGGTATCATCTGTATAACACAGGTTGTTAATGAGTCTTCCTCCAATCTCAATATCATATTCATCTTCATATAATCCAGCTTCTTGGATTATCTGTTCAGCATATAGATGGAGAAAGTATGGTAAAAGAATGCTACCCTGATGAATACCTTTCCTGATTTTAAACCATTCAATTCTGTTTGATCAATGACCTCTTGATTTATGTACTGGTTCCAAATGAGCACAATTTAGTGTTCTAGTACACTCATTCTTAACAATGTTATCTACAGCTTGTCATGATCTACTCATTCTAAAGCCTTTGCAGGGGAGGCAGGGCTTGATGGCAGCTAGGGTGGAGGTACAGTGAAGGTCGCAGTCAGCAATAGCACAGAATACCAGGCAAAGCAGAGCCAGGGCAGAGCTCCAAAACTCAGAACCACAGAGATAGGAATATTTTAAAGGTTTGAAGGCTTATAGCTTGTGGAGTTTGGAGCGGAAGTAAAAAATCACGTACTTTTGAATCTTCTGGGCAGGACTCGAAGGCCTGAGCTGACATCCTGGGCGAAACCAAGCCGTGGGACAAAATAGGGGCCACAGAGACACCACGGAAAAATGCCACAGGAACCTTGGTACAAAGGTACACAATATAGTTTGTCAGTTTTGCTTTGCTCTGATTTTCTTTTTTTCTTTGGTATCTGGTAATTGGCATGCTCACTGTTTGCCCACCTCAATTCTGGGGAATAGAGGGAGAGCCTAAGCCGAGTTGCCACCCCCCATCATCACTGCTGGTGGGTTCTTCTGCCAGAAACCTACACAGATACTCAGCAAAATCAGAGGCTTTTTTGTTCTGTTTTTTATCACGGGAAAGAAGAGGGGGCTAAAGGAACAGAAAGGTAATGTAAAGGCAAAATCTCTCGGGCAGCTTTTAAGGCAGGAACTTAGGACATTAAAGACATACTTACATTAAGCTATAGATTTTTCCCCCCTCTTTTCTTCTGTCCCTCCCCTCCCTTTTCTGTGATTAGAGACTGTAATATTCAGTCTTGTTTATGCTGGTGCTGTTTTTTCTTTCTTCTTTTTTTTTTTTTACCCAACTGGTGTTTTTTTGCTGTTATATAGCCCCCCTTCTGCCTTTGGAGGACTCTTTGTCTCACTATATACACAAGAAGAGTCAGTAACAACTGCCATATAGCCAAGCTACAACCACACTCTATAAAACACCAAAACCCAGGAAAGAATCAATACCAGCTGCCATATACCAGGGAAACAGACAACACCTGTGAAAGGTACTCTGAGTTAAGCAATAAGAAAAGTGAAAAGGGAAGCCCACATCCTGATCACATCTTCCTGGAAGCAATCAGAAAGCATAAAAAAATTACCCAAACACATACTCAATTAAGTATTATTGCCACAGATAAACATTAAACATGTCCAAGAAGCAAAAGCAGATGACCATATCAGCTCATGTGCAGAATAAAGATAAAATGTCTGAGACAAATGACCTAGAAGTAGATCTGGACTCCATTCTGGAAGGAGGGCAGGCCTTGGAAATGCCTGAGAAAGAATTCAGAAAAAATGATTATAAAATGTTTCAAAACATTTTACAATGGAGTTGAGACAAATAAGGAAGAAGTCAGGAAGGCACTACAGTAACAATCAAATAAGATAGATACAGCATTGGAAACAATTAAAAACCTACAAAAAGAGGTCCAAATGATCAATAACAAAATAACAGAAATAGAGAGCACTCTGAAAGGGCAGAGAAGTAGAATAGATGAGATGGCTGGAAGATAAATTTCTCAATAACACTAATATAGAAGAACAAACACAAAAAAGGATAAAGAATTCTGAGGAAGGTCTACGATTCATGTTGGACAGCATGAAGAGGAATAACTTAAGAATATCAGCATCCCAGAACAAGAAGAATCACACAAGTCCACAGAGGAAATAGTTGAAGAACTGCTGGAAGAAAAATTTTCTAACATCCTGAAAAGCTAAAAGATAAACATTCAAGAAGCTCAACGAACTCAAGGAATGGTAGACCCCAAAAGAATATCACCAAGACACATCATAGTCAAGCTCTACAAACTCAAGGGTAAGGAGACACTTCTGAAAGCAGCCAGAGAGAACAGATGTGTCAGATACAAAGTCAAGCAAGTCAGATTAAGCTCGGATCTCTCAGCAGGAACCATGCAAGCAAGAAGGCAATGGGGAGACATATATAAA
>NW_006408593.1:1182015-1182640 GCF_000296735.1 Chrysochloris asiatica | reverse complement strand
GGGGATGTGGAGAGACTGGGACACTCCTGCATTGCTGGTGGGACTGAAAAATGGTCCAACCTCTCTGGAAAGCAATATGCCATTTCCTCAGAAGGTTGAAAATAGAAATACCTTATGATCCAGCAAATCCTCTACTTGGTATTTACCCACAAGAAAAACGAGCCACAATCCGAGAAGATATAGGCACACCAATGTTCATAGCAGCACTATTTACAATAGCAAAAAAGATGGAGACAAAGTGCCCATCAACTGAAGAATGGGTAAACAAATTGTGGTACATACACACACTGAAATATTATGCTACCTTGAAGAATAACCAGGAAGCAGCAAGCCACTGCATAACATGGATGAACCTTGAGGATATATGTTGAGTGAAATTAGTCAGTAAAAAAAAAGAGAAATACTGCATAGAACCACTACTATAAAAGGCTAAGATAAAGAACCCATACTAAAGGGAGGATGGGGGGAATTCTTTGTTGATTGCTGGGAAGTTGGAGGTGGGTGAGGGGAGGGAGGGGAAAGTGGAGCACAGGGCAGGGATTAGACACAGCAATGTTTGGGTGATGGGGAGGGGGGCAATATACAAGAAGGGAGAGGGGAATGGAAGAACAAAGTAGATGGGAGA
>NW_006408593.1:1176434-1181094 GCF_000296735.1 Chrysochloris asiatica | reverse complement strand
ACAGAGTAGACAGGGATGGGGAACTTAGACATTGGCTACCCAAAATTGGGGGGGGGTAGGGCTACAAAGGCAAGAAGTGACTGGCTTACAAGCTCTCAAGAGGCAACATAGAGCCAGGGGAACTGGAGGAAGGCAGAATCTCCAGTGAGTAGCATTCAATCTGCCTAGGCGGAGTTGATGAAATGAAATGCAGATGGGTCTCTTTTGATACAATAATGAATAATTGTTATCAGGACTGATTGTGAAGGTTGGAAATGTAAAGGTAGACATTTTATAGTAAGGAAGGAAGTGATTAACTTTTCAGTCTAGGAGCAGAGTTCCCTAGGATCATCAACGGAGAAGAGCAGAGAGTGAGACCCTACCCAGAGAAACAGTGATGCCTGAGATGGAGGCAGAGACAATGATGTGGAGCGATGGAGCAGCTGGGGGCTTTAGATCCAGAGAGGGAGAGTGACTGTGTGATGAAGACTGGGGTGGGGGAGGAGGGGTGCGGAGTGGATAGTGTAGGGGTCAGGCAATGACACGATGTACGATAGAATGAATGTAAAACTAATGTTCTGCCATGTAAACTATCATATAATTCACAATAAAACACTAAAAAAAAAAGCCTTTGCATAGTCAGTAAACACAGTAAACCACTTTTTGGTATTCTGTACTTTCAGTCAAAGCTTATCTAATGTAATTAATTATATCCCTTGTTTCATACCCACATTGAAATCCACCTTGAATCTCTGGAAGTTCCTTGTCAATGTACCAATATAGTCATTTTTAAATTATCTTTAGCAAAATTTTACTTGCATGCAGTATTAATGATATTATCCAATGATTTCCACATTCAGTTGTGTCTCTGGAATGGGCACAAATGTGGATCTCTTCCAAACACTGGGCCAGGTAGCTGTCTTCCAAATTTCATGACATGGATGAGTGAGTGACTTCAATGCTAAATTACTTTATTGAAAGATTTCAATTTGCATTCCATCAATTCCAGGAGGCTTGTTCTTTGTCAGTGCCTTAAGTGCACATGCATAGTCACTGTCTAGATAGTTGAAAAAAAAAATTGCAATGAAAAGCAGTTGTTCTTACAAAATTCAACTTTGTCATCTCCAGCCATATTTTCTATCACCAAGGTCAACTATTAATTCTTTTTGTTTCCAACTTTTGCATTCCTATCACCAATGATTAGTGTTTGGTCAATTTCAGCCTGAGGAAGTTGGTAGAATTCTTCAATTTAATCATCATTGACTTTATAGATTGGTGCATAAATTTGAATAATGGTGGCATTTACTGATTTTCCTTGTTGATGTATTGATATTACCTTATCACAGATAGGATTGTAACTCAAGATTGATCTAAAGGACTCTTTCAGATGACGAATGTAACACCATTCCTCTTCAATTTGTCATTCCCGACATAGTAAACCATATGATTTTCTGATTTATTATAGCTGATACCTGTGCATTTCAGCTAACTAATGTCTTTGTTGTTGTTAAGTGCTGTCGAGTTGGTTCTGATCCAAAGTGACCCAATATAGAGTTTCCTAGGAGTGAACCAGTGACCTTGAGGTTTAAACTAACTTTGCAGTCCAGTACATTAGTCTGCAGCACCACATCAGGACTCCACATCTTTGTTAGGTGTTGTGAAATTGATTTTGCTTTATATGACAAAAAAAAACTATGCACTGCCTGGTCCTGTGCCATTCTTATCATTGTGGTTATGCTTGAGTCTATTGCTGCTGCCACTGTGCCAATCCATCTCATTGGGGATCTTTGTCTTATTCTCTTATCCTTCACTTTATGAAGCACACTAATACCTAGGATTTTGATGCTTATGTGCTCCATTTCATTTTTTACCACTTCCTATTTTCCTAGATTCAGACTTCATACAGTCCATGTTAAGATCATTAACAGATATTTCCAGCTGTTTCTTATTGAGCTGCACCCCTTCAACCATTGAAAGTTTTGACAGCATGATTCTATTCATTTCATTAAGGTTAAATATGCTTTGAGAAAACAGCTCTTCGCCAGTCATATTTTGAGTGGCTTCAAACTTATGGGCCTCCTCTTTCTGGTACTACACCAGACAATGTTCTGTTGGTATTCATAAAGTTTTCTGTTAGTAACCATTTAGATGCAGTCTGCCTCTCCTTCATCTTATTCTGTTTTTACTTTGGAAATTCCACTTAATCCTGTCCACCATGCATGACCATACTGGTATTTTAAAAAATGGGTGGCATATCTTCTGGCTTCACAGCTCCACATAAGCTATCACAGAATAACAAACTGATGAACAAATGGTGGACTCTACAACATTGAAATTGAAAAATGAGAATCCATAGCCAAATATTAAAAATTAGAGTATAGAAATATGTATTCTTATTCTTTTATGATATCTTTCATTACCTAGAGCTGTTAATATATGTTGTTCTTAATTATAAATTTATAATATTTCATATACTATTATTTTTATTAAAGGAAATAAATCTTAAATCTCACCTTATCTTTCCTAATTCTCTCTGTCTTGATCACCATAATCAGGTTGGAAAGTAAAATCTTATTTAAAAATAAATAAAAAGTGTCAACATTGTGTAATAATATATGTTGTTGTTGTTAAGTGCCGTCAAGTCGTTTCCTACCCATAGTGACCCTGTACAGGGTTTCTGAGGCTGTAAATCTTTACGGGAGCAAAACACCTCATCTTTCTCCCACGGAACAGCTGGTAGTTTCGAACTGCTGGCCTTAAGGTTCGCAGCCCAATTCGTAACCACTACGCTACCAGAGCTCCTTACACTATGATTAAATACTGAAATACATTTGGAGGTCTCTATATATATGTGTCTGTTCATTAAAATGACATATAACTTACCCATCTTACAGAGAGCCACAGAATAATGTGAACCATCACTCGTTAGTTAACTAGTTTGTAACATTCATTTTCCATGTGCTGATTGACTTAAAAAGGATATTACCTGTATGCTCGTTCAGTATGTTGTTGCTATAGTTAGGTGCCATGCAGTTGATTTCTTAGCACAGTGACCCCATGTGAAAGAACAGAATTACCCTCTATTGTTTTCTAAGTTGTAGTCTTTACAGGAACAAATTAACAGGTCTTTCTTTCATGGAGTTGCTGGGTGAGATTGAATTTACAACCTTTCTGTAAGAAACGGAATGCTTAACCATTGTGCCACAATGGTTCTATTGAATTCAGTGTATATCAACTCCCCATTTTTCAACATGGTTAGGCTCCAAAGACAATGTCCTTGTGAAACTGGTGTTATGCAAGAGTTGTGGACCTTGCCCTATCTTTGGTGTTAGCATCCCACTCACTGACTGCTCATTACTCATCAGGAGGAGTCTATGAGTGTGTGTCTTGAGATGCATCTGTTGTGGCAGGCTCTATTTCTGCACGTCTCTACCACCATTGCAAGCCTGTGAGGGTTGGGGTGGTGGTGGTAGTGTGATGTTATTTGCTACCCACTGATTCCTGTCATTCACCCTGAGTGGGGACACTAGTCATCCTCCATATGCTCTAACAACTCCTCCCAAGCTCCTACAATATCGAGAGACACTTTTTGCTGCCTACCCTTCTCACTCATCCTCATTGAACTTACTGGAAACCTCAGGTGTCTGCCTAGCTTCCCACTACCTATTGATGACCTCATATCATATTGCCATTGCACCATGTCCTCCAAGGCTTAACTGAAACATCACAGATAAGTAAGAGAAGACATATAACAGACAATTAACCTCCATCCCATCCATGGCCTAGTAACCATTGGGGTCTATTGTACATCACTCAGAGTAATCTGAAGCCCCATGTGGAGCCCAGATGATAAGAGGTGCCACCTGAGATTATTTTCAAATTTGTTGTAAATGAAACATGTAACAGAACAGATAGTAAGAAAGGAATAGATATAAAGAAACAGCAAAATTATTCTATTTTATTATTTCTGGGGATAGTTGAAGGAGACATAAAGATTTATCTACAATGTAATTGTGAATAGAGAAGTAGAGAAGAATCTTTCAGTTTTGTTAAAATTATCCAATATATCTCCAGGGGTTTGCCTTTCTACATTGTAGTGAGTTGGGAAACAGAAAGTATATTTCTAGAGCTTATTTTAGCTTACATATTTATCATAGAAACATAAACATTAGGAAACAAAGGGTAGGTGGGGTGGAAAAGATAAGTGTTGAACTATTAGGGGTTTGTAATCAATTCACAGAACACTTTGTTTACAAAGTGCTGAATAAGATTCTAATTTTCTATGTAAACTTTCATCTAACACATAATTCAAGTATCTATGAGCACTGGTGGAGCTGTAGGATAAATACTGGATTGCTAAAACTCAAAATTGGTAGTTCAAACTCACTAACTGCTCTGCAGGAGAAAGATAAGTCATTCTGATTTCACAGTGATTTATAGCCTCAGAAACTCTACAGGGTCACAATGAATCAGAACCAACTCAAAAGCACCTAACAATAAAATATACGTAATTATATACATACAGGAATCTTGGTGTGGTGCTGTGGGGTAATGCACCAGACTGCAAAGCCATTTAAACTGCAAGGTCAGTGGTTCAAACTCACCAGCTGCTCCTTGGAAACCCTATACAGGGTTGCTATATGTTGGAATTGACTTTACGGCACTTAACAACAACAATATA
>NW_006408593.1:1173787-1176009 GCF_000296735.1 Chrysochloris asiatica | reverse complement strand
ATGGAATTTTTCCATGACATTTTGAAGTCCCTTCATATTTGAGATATTTGAAAACAATTCTTTTGGCCTTAATTACTTTTTAAACAACTATTTAGTGACTTCAAAATTGTCTATTATCTTAGATTTTTAACTGAGGTTTTCAGAGTGTTGACATGTGCATTTGGTTCTGTTGAGTTCTTTCCCTGAAAGTCTATAGATGGAGAAATATATTAATTCAGGTTTTTGTGTCTGTTGTTCAAAAAAGGAAAAAGTAATAGAAAACACTATTACATAAAAAGGATTTTTTACCTAAAAATTTATAAAAGCCATGAACAATATATTATTATTAAAATAAAAAAATCGAATACTAAGCTTTTCTTAACATAATGGAAAACATATAAGCAAGTCCTATGTTCTCTTTATCCCCTGATAACCTTACTTTTTCTTTAAGTATTATATTGACTTTGAAACAACCACAAAATATGTGAAATAATTAACAGAACTTTATCACTTTTATAAACCTCCTGAGTAGAGTTACTGTAATAAAAAGTCTACAGAAAAAAGAAAATCAGATACACATAAACATGATTAATGATGAAACAACTAATATTAAACATGTGGAAAGTTTAGAATATTAAACTTGTGGCTTTGAATTGTACCCAGCTCCTTCATTAATTTCATTCTTTGACAAGAGCAAACTTCTTAACCAGCACTTTGTTGTTGTTATCATTATGTGCCATTGCTGTTGCCACTGTGCCAATCATCTCATTGGGTCCTTCCTTTTTTTCCACTGACCCACCACTTTGCTTAGATGATGTCTTCCAGGGAGTGGTCCTTCCTATAATATTTCTGAAGTATGAGAGACAAAACCTGGCCGTCCTGAGTTTTAGGGAGTATTATTGCTGTACATTTTCTAACACAGATTTGTTTGTTCTTCTGGCAATCCAAGGTACTTTGAATATTCTCATTCAACACCATACCTCAAATGGATCAATAATTACACAGTCTTATTTATTAATTGTCAAACTTTGCTTAAATATTTGAACTCCACACACTTTCTGTTGCAATGGATTTTGTTGGCTAGTTAGAATAGGAAGTTAATTCAAAAACTTTGATGAGATATAGAGGTAGTTCCCACTGAATCTTAAAAAATTGTGTGAAGATAAAAAACAACAATAACATGGCTATAATAGTGCATCGACAGGGAATTTCTAGAAATTCAAGACAGATTGAGAAGAAGATGTGGAGGAAGGAATATCATTGCTGATGTCAGGAGTACGTAGGCTGAAAGAAGATAATACTAGAAAGCTGTTTACTTATACTTTATCATGTAAAGACTTGTGACTATGTGGATCATTACAAGCTATGGATAATATTGCAAATAATGTGAATTTCAGAACAACTATCTGGAATCAGGAAGAACTTGTATATAGACTATAAGGCAGTCATTGGAATAGAATGAGGGTATACTTAATGTTTTAAAATCAGAAATGATGTGTACAGGATTGTATCTTTCACTATAGTTCTTCAATCTGTATGCTGAGCAAATAATCCAAGAACACTTGATTATATAAAGAACATGGTGTCAGGAGTGGAGATGATACAACCTTCCTTGCTGAAAGTGAAGAGTATTTAAAATACTTACTGGGGAAAATCAAAGATCACAGCCTTCAGTATGTGTTGTCCCTCAATGTAAAGAAAATAAATAACAGTAGGATATGTGTAGAAAAGATTGATGTTGTCAAAGACTTCATGTTGCTTGGATCCACAAGCAATTCTAATGGAAGCAGCAGTCAAGAAAACAAATGACTTATTGCATTTGGCAAATCTGCTGCACACGATCTCTTTAAAGTGCTTAGGAGCAAAGATACCATTTTAAGCAAAAACATGCTCCTGACCCAAGTAGCCTCATATGCATGTGAAAGTTGATCAATGAATAAGGAAGACCATAGAAGAATTGATGCATTTGAGAATTTTATTGAAATATCATGGATTGCCAGAAGAACAAACAAATCAGTATTAGAAGAAGTATAGCAGAATGCTACTTAGAATCCAGGGTGGTGATTACATGTTTATCATACTTCTGACAGGTTATTAGCAGGGACCAGACACTGGAAGACTGGAAAAGTGGAGGGTCAGTAAGAAAGAGGAACAATCCTAAGGAGATGGATTGGCACAGTGTCAGCAGTAATGGGCTCAAGTATAACAACTGTTGTGAGAATGACACAGGACCAGGGAGTACT
>NW_006408593.1:1169567-1172532 GCF_000296735.1 Chrysochloris asiatica | reverse complement strand
TGATCTCTTAACTGCTTCCATGAGTGTTGATAGTTGATCCAAGAAGAATGAAGTCCTTGACAACTTCAATCTTTTCTCTATCGATAAGAATGTTGTTTATTGGTACAGTGGTGAGGATTTTTGTCTTCTTTACATTGAGGTGCAACCCATACTGAAGGCTATTGTCTTTGATCTTTATCAGTAAGTATTTTAAGTCTTCTTCACTTTCAGCAAGCAATGTTGTATTATCTGCATACTGCAGGTTGTTAATGAGCCTTCCTCAAATCAAGATGCCACATTCTTCTTCATATATAATCCAGCTTCTCAAATTATTTGTTCAGCATACTTAATGAATAAGTATGGTGAATTAATACAAACTTAGCACACATCTTTCCTAATTTTAAATTATTCATTGTTCCTTTGTTCTGTCCAAATGGCTGCCTGTTGGTCTATGTACAACTTCCTCATTAACACAATTATGTGTTAGGGAATACCCATTCTCCACAATATTGTCCACATGTCAAAAGCAGGTAATATGAAAGTAATATGAAATCTTATAAAGTTGATACTAACTTATTTATGTAAACTGATACTGTAATAAATATAATTTTAAATATTTCTTTAAATGTAGACTCTAGATTTATACTTGAAACTCAGGCATACAAAAAAAAATAGAGAGAATTGAAAAATTTACATTGCTAAGACAATGCTTAATTTGTTATTGATGATCATTTATTTTTACTTAATTATTAACAATTATGTTTTCATGTCAATATTACTTCTCTGGGTACTATAATTCTATAGCTCAGTATCTCATAGAAAGATAGATTAATTTTCCAAAAGGTCTCTTATCTTAAAAGTCAACATACATATACAATGTAAGTGTCCCAAACAGAAAAGCTGTGTCTTAGTGAGATGGGGGTGACAAGTAGTTATATCATAGTGTAAAGGGGGAAATAACAAAAACGAAGCCATAGCCAGAAGAGAAATGGAAAAGCAACATTTCAAAATGTTCCCTTTTACTCCAGCAACATAAAATTGAATAAGATTAGAATAACTGTTATAAAACAAAAGAAAAAAAAGAACAATAATAGTGAACTTTGAAAAGACTCCATTAAGATGTCTAGTTTTTAAAAAATGTTATTTTCTTCTGGGGATGCTTTGATGAGGTCTGTTTTCACACTTTATCTTTTTTAGGAAAATTTATTCAAATAGTTCATGATTTAAATTAAAAAGAAAGAAAAGAAAAAAAAAAACCTCATGTAGAAGAGACTTGTGATATTCAACGGTTTAAAAAATCAATGTAGTATTACGAAAGATTATAATCTGAAGAAAAAAAATATGGTTTCAGCACAGAGTTGAAAAATAAATTTAGGAAAAAGAAACATGCTATAGGAATAGAGTCACTATAATATTTATAAATATGTTAAAATCGAAAATATGTACTATATATGATCCAAAAAAAATCAGAAGCAAGATCTTTAAAAGATGTATTCATACATTTCAAAAACAAAAAAAGAATTATCAGGGTATTTCTTAGGCAATTTCCCTCAGTGAAGCATCCTCATTGACGTAATAACAAAATATCGATGAATGCCAGCCCAAGCTTTGTTGTCCATTTTTCAGGTATACACAATCAAAACTCAAAATCCAATAAGGTTAAGAAGATAACATTTCAAATCTTCTCAGGAGCTGCTAGAAAACAGGTGAGTTTAAATTGGCTTCAAAAAAAGACAATCCAAACGTAAAATGAAGGTTGCAAAAGGTTATAGAAATTCAAGAGCAGAGGAAATTAAATCAGAGCCAAACTAAAATGTATACAAGATCTTTTTATCAATAGATGGTTACTCATTTTATTTGTACTCTCAGATAAAATAAGTAGAAAATAAGATGGCTAGAAGAATAAGATTTTTTATATTGATTCTTCAAGAGTACATTTTGGACACTAGTTAATACCAAAAAAAAAAAAAAGCACGAAAGAGAATAGCTTATGACCTAATTTAAAATAATAGTTCCTGTTGTTTCACTGTGTTTTATTATATGGCATGTATCAATTCAATCCTTTTAGATTGTCTCTGCCTGTCTGCCTCAAATAATTTCTACATTGAGGGAAAACAAATCTAAGATTTTCTTCTGCTTTGGCTTTATTTTTTAATGTAATTTATTTTCATACACTGTATATAAAACAAAGTATTAAACATTGAAATATTAATTTAATATACTCCTCATTTTCAAGAAATTTCCCATTCTTTTACCTAAAGAATAAACAAATAGCACTCAATTATTTCAAGTGTGGCAAATTAAAGATGACTGCAAATTACAACTTCAAAAGGTGTGCTCTATTTTTCTCTTCCCTGCGATGTTTTTGACCACTACCTGAACACATGCTCTCACTGCCGTAGAGTTGAAGTCGTAGCATGACAGAATTAATGCCATATTAGCTTTAGATCTAAATTCTAAGAGGCATCTCAGTCCAACATAGTTTTCTGGAGCCCAAAGCCAACACAAAACAACTTTGACTACCTTGTTAAAGAGACCACAAGCCGAGGCCCTGAGATTACATATAGAGGATGAATAACCAACAGAGCCCTTTCTTTCAGTTGTCCTTTCTGAGATGCCACCTTCGTGAGTAAAGCTATATTTCATACATTCTCAACCTGACCAGTATTTCTCTGCTATTCACTGTCTTAGGCATTAGTTAGCTGAAGTGGATTGATATTGGCCTTTTTGAATCTGACAACCACATGGTTTACTATGCCAGGAATAACAAATTGAAGAAGAATGATGTTGCATTCATTGTCAAAAAGAACATATCCAGATCAGTTATGAGGTACAATGTTTTCTGTGATAGGATAATATCCATGAGCCTACAGGGAAGCCCAGTTAATACCACTATTATTCAAATTAATGCACCAACCACTAAAGCCAGTGAGGATGAAATAGAAGAATTCTACTAACTTCTTCAATCTGAAATTGGTCAAACATA
>NW_006408593.1:1162206-1167367 GCF_000296735.1 Chrysochloris asiatica | reverse complement strand
CATCAATGGACTCAAGTGTGGCAACAGTATTGAGTTTGGCCCAGGATCAGGCAGTGTTTCATTCTGCTGTGCTTAATGTCACTGTGGGCCAGCACCGACTCGATGGCACCTAACAACAACAACAACAAACCAGACCAGACTATAGCTGAAATCCCCAAAGTCACCTCAAATGACTCCATGTGATGCTAATAAATGTCCCAGCTAAATCTTTTCTGAATTCCCGAGGTTCAAGTCATAATAAACACTGTGGGCTTTGATCTTCATCAGTGAATATTTTAAGTCCTTTTAGCTTTCAGAAAGCAAGGTTGTATCATCTGCATGTCTTAGGTTGTTACTTAGTTTTCTTTCAATCCTGATGCTACATTATTCTGCATATAATCTAGTTTCTAGTATTATTTGCTCAGTTTACAGATTGAGTAACTTTGGTGAAAGAATACAGTCCTAGCACACATCTTTCCTGATATTCAACCACTCAATTGTGTGTGTACAACGGCCACTTGGTCTATGTACAGGTTCATCATGAGCACAATTAAGTCTTCTAGAATATTATATGCAATGTTGTCTATAGCTTTTTATGTTCCACAAGTTAAAAGTCTTTCCATTGTCAAGGAAAACAGGTACACATTCATCTGGTATTGTCTGCTTTCAACCAAGTTTCATTTGACATCAGCAATGATTAACATAATTCCATGTTCTCATCTGAATCTGACTTGAACCACTGGCAGTTGCCTTTTAATGCACTGTTGAAGACATTTTTGAATTACCTTTAGCAAAATTTTACTTGCATATGGTATGTCTGATGATTTCCGCATTTCAGTGGGTCACCTCTCTTTGGAATGGGCACAAATATGTATCTCATCCAATCAACAGGACAGGTAACTGTCTTCCAAATTTTATGGCATAGATTAGTAAGTGCCAGTTTGCTGAAACATTTCATTTTATATTCCATAAATTCCCAGATCCTTGTCCTTGACACAGCCTTCCATGCACCTTGGATTTCTTCCTTTGGTACCACTGGCTCTGTATCATATAAAACCTCTGGAAATGGTTGAGCCTCATTTAATATTTCTTTATTACTTAATATTTTTCCAATAGAATCTGCATATGGATCTAGAGGCAGTATTTGAAAAGAACAAGGAGATACTGGATGGTTTAAAATTAGAAAGCTATATGCTAGGGTTATATTCTTTCATCATACTTATTCAATCTGTATGATGAGCAAATAATCCAAGAATCTATAGTATATGAAGAAGAATGGGCATCAGGATTCAAAGAAGGAAGAGTTATTAATGACCTGTGGTGTACAGATTACATAATTTTGAATGCTGAAACTGAAAAGGGCTTACAATATTGATAAAGATCAAAGACTACCACCTTTATTATGGATTGCACCTCAATGTAAAGATAACAAAAATCCTCACAACTGAAACAGTAAATAACATCATGATAAACTGAGAAAAAATTGAAGTTGTCAAAGTCTTTATTTTGCTTGGATGTACCATCAACACTCTTGGAATCAGCAGTCAAGAAATCAAATAACATATTGCATTAGGCAAATCTGCTGCACAAGACCTCTTTAACATTTTTAATAGCAAAGCTGTCAATTTAATGACTAAGCTGCACCTGACCCAAACCATGATATTTGCAATAGCCACATATGCATGTGAATCTTGGACAATGAATAAGGAAGACCACAGAAGAATTGATGTATTTGAGTTATGGTGTTAGAAATTAATTATAAAGGTATCATGGACTGCCAGAATAACAAATCTATGTTGAAAGAAGTACAACCTGAATGTTTCTTAGAAGCCACGATGGTCAGTCTTCGTCTATCATACTTTGGACTTATTATTAGGAGACACCAGTGCCTGGAGAAGAAAATCATAATTGATAAAGTGGAAAAAGAAGGAGACCTCAAATGAAATGGTTTGTTATAGTAACTGTAGCAATGGGCTTAAGTGTAGAAGCAGTTATGAATTTGGCGCGTGACTGGGTGATGTTTCCTTTTGTTTTACATAGGGTCGCTATGGGTCAGAACCACTGGATGGCACCTAAAAACAATAACAATCAACAATATTAATATTTGTTGTTGTTGAGTGAGTCAGGTCCAACTAATAGCGACCCTGTATAGGATATCTGAGGAGTGGCTGATGAATTTGAACTGTGGACCTTGCAGTTTGAACTGACCTTGCAGTCCTGTGCATTAACTCTCAGCACTATGCCAGGACTCCAATATTAATATATACTTAGGCAAATACTTCATACCTGTACAAAACCTTAATGAAACCCAACTAAATGTCTCAGTATTTCATAGACTGCAGTTGTGTCATTTTAGCTGCCTCTTCTTTTTTATAATCACTTTTTACAATGATCATGTATTACTTGTTTATGCACAATAAAATATATGTATCTGAAAACTTCAAAAAGCATACTGAGAAGATTGTAAATAGATATGTAGAGTTAAAATGCATATGTTACTACTTCAAAATATGAATAAATTAAGATGGAAATTGCTCAAATAATCACAAATAGAGAGAATGAGTTGGGAAGGGGATGATTTACAAAAGAACTTTCTTCATATTACACAATTTCCTCCTAAACCAACCTGAAAAGTACAGCAGAGCAATTGCATCTAAAGCCAATATACTTTCCTCAAATTAAGGAGGGTACTTTAAACAAACAAATACACAAAATGAGTAGATCAAACTTTCATTCAATGGACTAGCCTAAAGTCTAGTACAAATATCCGCATTAATGATAACAGCATTCACATTGATGAGAAAGAACAATATTGGTGCAACCAGACCACTCATGCAAATCCGAGACTCCCATCTTATAACAGCCACTTCCCACTACAATTTGATCAGGTTCAGTGACCTGGAGATAACAAATGAATAAACCAGCAAGCCAAACAACAGATAAATAAATCAACTGCCAACAACACTCTTTCAAGCCATCCAATCCCCTGGGATTGATAAATTTAATTAAGAAAAATAAGTTGTACTGTGTTGAATCACTAATGATGCTGTGAATCAAATACTATTTAAATTATTTGTCTTGCTATATTTCTTGACTATATTATTCAGTACTGTAAGAGTATGTGAGATAAAGAATATAGAAATATTTATTTTATTATTTAGTTTTCCTTTATAAAATCACACTTAAGCACTTCTTTGAACCAAAACAGAAAAATGAGAATGATCGTGATACAAAAAAATTGATTTTATTTTAGTTACACTTGTGGATTTAGGGTGCTATTTTGCAATGAGCTTCTATAACCCTTAATTTTTTATTATCATGGTGACTACCATACATGTTCTCAGTGAATATATTGTCGCTATACTCTGATGATGTGTTACACATAAATAAACAAACAAACTAGAACAGAAAAATGTAACTAGTCAAACGTCAAAAATCATAAACAAGATGGTATCTATTTGATCATATAACTAAAATATGTAGAATTAGGGAAAGCTTGATCCAGCAAATCAAATGATGGAAAAGAAATTATTTTTTCCTATGACTTTTACATTTTAATTTTCACTGCATATTCATTATCCATTAGGTGATCTTCCAGATAGTGTATGGTTAATAATTTGTTAAGTACTGTCAAGTCAGTTCCTATGCATAACAACCCATTACAGGGTTTACTAGGAGCAGCTGGTGGGTTTGAACTGCCAGCCTTGTGGTTCTAAGTCCAATGCTGTTTCTACAGTGTCACAGTCCACCTCATAGTGAAATTAAATGAACCAATAAAGGTAAAATCTAAGTGAAGTATCTTACAGAGCATAAATTACATAGAAAAGTCACACCTAATCATAGTTATCATAGTCCCAAAATGCAATAGTTTCACACTTCACATCCTTCCCACATAAAGTCCTGTAATTAAGTTTGTAATTTTTGATAGATCCCACAACTTCTGTCTGCAATTCATTTTTTTTGTTTGTTTGTTTGTTTTTTAATTCCAAACTAAATACTAGGATAAATGCTGAACCACAAGATCTGTTTAAACTGCAAGTCGGAGGTTCAAAACCACTAGCCATTCCTCAGAAACTTTATACACAGTTGCTATGAATCGGAACTGATTTGACAGAAGTTAACAACAACATCCCTCATCTTTGTAAGTCTACCTTTTGACTCACAGGCCAAAATTCATCAAGGCCCATTGCTGGAATTGGGCATGACATCAACCCAACCTAAATCAAAATGCATGTGTTGTTGCTGAAATCAAGTCAGTTCCAACTTATAGCAATCCTACAGAGGACTTCCAGGAGTGGCTGATGGGTTTGAACTGCTGACATTGCAGTTATCAGTGCAGTGTTTATCCTACAGGGCCACACCAGGACCCTTTATATGTTTATATGGTGTAGCACTCTGGATCAACACTGGATTGTGAATCATAAGGTATGTTGGCAGTTCAAACCCATCAGCTACAACTTGGAAACCATATACAGGGGTGCTGTGAGTCAGAACCAATTCAATGCCACTTAACAACAACAACATATTCATCTTAAATTTCAAATATGCACTATATATGATTTTGTTGTTGTTAAGTGCTGTTGTGTTGGTTCCTACCCATAGCAACCTTGTATAGGGTTTCCAAGGAGAAACCGGTCGATTTGAGTCACCAAACTTGTGGTTAACAGTCTAGTGCTTGTCCTACAGTGCTACACATTCAAATATTTAAATTGGTACCTGAGGGCTTACTATATTACCATATAAACTCATATCGTACTAAATGTGTTGTTTTATCCCAATGTTGTTGTTTAGTGTCGTAGACTTGGTGCCATCCAAAGTGACCCTGTATAGGATTTTCCGAGGAGCAGCTGGTGAGCTTGTACTGCTGACTTTGTGATCAAAGCGACTTTGCAGTCCAGCGCATTAACCCACAGCACCAGACCAGGACTCACTATTTTGCGACAAGGTTGTATTCTTTCATTATACTTATTCAACCTGTATGCTGAGCAAATAATCCAAGAAGCTGGGTTTTATGAAGGAAAACATGGCATCAGGATTGGAGAAAGACTTATTAACAACCTGCGATATGCAGATGATACAACCTTGCTTTCTGAAAGTGAAGAAGACTTAAAATATTTACTGATGAAGATCAAAGAGCACAGCCTTCAGTATGGATTGCATCTCAATGTAAACAAAACAAAAA
>NW_006408593.1:1160332-1161701 GCF_000296735.1 Chrysochloris asiatica | reverse complement strand
GAGATGGATTTGCAAAGTGGCAGCATCAATGGGCTCAAGCGTGGCAACAATAGTGAGGTTGGCCCATGATTGGACAGTGTTTCGTTCTTCTGCGCATAAGGTTGCTATGAGTCAGTACCGATTCGGTGGCACCTAACAACAACAACAACAAGATAATGTTTGTGCGATAGTATAAACATGTGGAGCTCAAGGAAAATAATTATTTTTGAAGTTTCAGGGAAAGGAAGAGTACCCTTTTTTTGAAGTTTTTTATACAGTTGCTCTTCTGTGCTGTCAAGTTGGTTCCACCCCGTAACTACTCTGCATAGGATTTCCGAAAAGCAGTTGGTAAGCTTGAATCACTGACCTTGCTGTTCAAGTTGACCTTGCAATACAACACATTAACCCACAGCACCACACCAGGATAAGTGAGATCAACAACTAAAAAAGCTTTGAGTAGATAGAATTTGGGAAAATGTGAAATGGTAAATATGACATCAGCAATGGTGGTACAGTAAATAGAAAAGAGAAGATATGAGGATAATGAGAACAGAAATAAGACTTTAATAGATGCATATGTTAAAAGTAGTATAACATAAAATTGAAAGAAAGATTGGTTTTATAATCAAGGGAAGGAAATGGGACTTGATCCCATGTGTGGGCCCTTAATAAGTCCTTGAAACATTACTGACAAGATAAAACCAGTGTTTCAGAAAGATTAGAGTGGCTGAAGTGGACAGAAATGACTGTATAAAGTAACCAGTTAACAGGGTATTATAGCACTTTAGGATTGAGGTTATAGTGTAAGGTATTCAAATAGCTGTAGTAGGACAAGCAAAACCTAAACCCAAATCAAAAACCAAACAAACATCAGGACAGACTTTAGTGAAATATTTAATTTAGAAGATGTAAGAAAATCTATAGACCAATCTGGATTGTTTTGTATAGTAACTGGAAAAAAATTTTTAGTATTAATATTAAAAGAGACTTGGAAAAAAAGTTGATAAGGAATTAATTAAAAAAATAATTTCTGGGTTTGTTACTTCTTGAGTATAGAAATTTCAAGTGGAGAAACCTTAGTAAATAGATATCTGGAGATTAAGTAAAAAAATTTGCTATAAAATCATAGAAACCACTATTAAAAATAAAAAATGTGAAACTATTGTTTTTCAATATCTCCTCCATCTAGGTATACACACTTCTAAAGGTGGTGTTTCCATCTCTCTAACCCTTCCCCAAATAATTCTGTGAATTTCAATTTATACCAGGTCAAAATGGCAGTTAGCACATACTCAACGGATACAGAATGTTTCTTTTCTTCTTTTTTTTAATGTTTTATTGTGAATTATATGATTGTTTACATTAAAGAACTTTAGTTTTACATTCATTC
>NW_006408593.1:1155198-1157278 GCF_000296735.1 Chrysochloris asiatica | reverse complement strand
CATTATAGTGACAGAAAAAAAAAAAAAAAAAAAAAATCCTCCACACAACATTCCTGCCCCTTTTCTCATCAATGTAGTTTTCCGTTTTCTTAAAATTTGTTTATAATAATCGCACATGATCATTCTATGTCCTTGGAGAATATCTACCAAGATTGTTGTTGTGTGCAGTTGCATCAGTTCGGACCCATAGTAACCCAGTATATGGTTTCTGAGAGTGATTGAAGTGTCTGAATTACACTTTGGAATCCCAAAAAATAGTCACCATAACTTTCTGAGAAGATCTCTGTGCCTTGAATTTCACTGGCCCTACTGATGTCCTTGTAAGCCAGTGTTTTGATTTACTCTCTTTCTGGAATGTACCCTAAAGATACTATGAGTAGCATATGACTGGGAGAACCTGTCTGCAGCCATTCACTGAGCACAGAGACACATTTAAACATGATTTGTTTGGAATAAACCACACATGTATGAATGGAACCTTTGTATATTATTTTTTTACTTGTCCTCGTAGAGGAGTGAGTTTATTGTACGAAATCACATCTAGAATATCTGGGAAATCATATATATCTATACATTTTTCAAAGTTAAAGCCAAAGATCATACTGAATTTTCATTTTCATACCAAGGAAAAACTTATTTTAAATGCCTTCTTTTTCTTAAATCTTCTTTATTGAATCACTGAATTATCTGATGAAAAGAATCAGAATCACTATTCACAGTGATTCCAATAATGAGAATCAAACTTATTTATATTTTACCATGTTGACATTATTTGTAATGAAATTCAGTGATTTATGCTAATCAATGGTGAATAAAAGTTTGAGCTAGTCAAAACTTATCTTTGGTAATTTTTTGTTTAATTCTTATACAAGCCTAATGTACAATCTAACTTGTGAAATCAGCAAATTTGTGTTGATGAAAATGAGACGAATCAAAAGCATAATCCATTCAATGTTTCAGTTCTCAGTAGTTAGAAAGAGGCACATCTTACTGTATGCGGAATGTAAAACAGATATTGTTTAGTGGTTATGACTGAAGACCATTTAAATTTTTTTACATTGAAGACAACACTTAAAGATGCCAGATTGTTCTAATCACAAGTGTCAACCTTCATTAGCTTAATGGAAAAAGGTAACAGATTATGTATATAACAGTCACCCGGGGAGAAGATATACATTTACAACCCATAACACTTATGGAGATAGATTGTAGACATAATAATCTGCCACAGGAGGGAAAGATACAAACAATTACTTTATGGAAAGCAAGGGAATGTAGTTAACATTAAACACTACCCAAAGACAGGTATTTGTGTGGAAAATGACATACAAGAACCATAGAACTCGGTCTTGCCTTTGGAGCAACTGGGATAGGCAGAATAACAGATGTGGTGAGCAGCCTCAGTTGAACAGCCTTTGCAGCTTTTTGAAGATATGATACCATGTGTGCTTTTTATTCTTTGGAAGATTCTTTTTTCATTCCTGTTATGATAGGCTGAGTGTCTAAAGTGTCTTCCAAACATGCTTCATACTACCTTGTTATGAAGTATCTGAGATGGCACACATATAATTATACTATGTTATATTGTATAAATTGACATCAAGTTAGGGAGATTATCTTGATGTTGTTGTTGTTGTTGTTAGGTGCCATCGAGTCAGTACCAACCCATAGCAACCTTAAGCACAGAAGTACGAAACACTGCCCGATCCTGGGCCAATCTCACTACTGTTGTCACACTTGAGTCCACTGATGCTGCCACTTGGCCAATCCATCTTGCTGGGGGTCTTCCTCTTTTTCTCTGACACTCCACCTTACTAAACATGATATCCTTCTCCAGAAACTGGTCCATCCCGACAAGATGTCTGAAGTATGAGAGACGAAATTTGGCCATTTTGGCCTCCAAGGAACACTCTGGCTGTACTTCTTCCAAAATGGATCTATTGGTTCTTTTGGCAGCCCATGCACTTTCAATATTCTCCTCCAGCACCATAACTCAAAGGCATCAATTCTTCTACAGTCTTCCTTATTCACTGTTCAGCTTTTGCATGCATATGAGGTTATTGAAAACACCATGACTTGG
>NW_006408593.1:1130951-1155008 GCF_000296735.1 Chrysochloris asiatica | reverse complement strand
CCTTGACAACTTCAATCTTTTCTCCATTGATAAGAACGTTGTTTATTGGCCCAGTGGTGAGGATTTTTGTTTTCTTTACATTGAGATGTAATCCATACTGATGTTGTTGTTAGGTGCAATGAATTAGGCTCTAACTCAAAAGAATTTTATAAACAACAAAACAAATCCTTCACTGCCTTGTGCTACCCTCACAATCATTGCTATGCTTAAACCCATTGCTATAGCCACTGTGTCAGTTCATCTCACTGGAAGTCTTCTTTTTTCATAACCATCTTCTTTACCTAGAATGTTGTCCTCCTGGGACTTAATTATTCACATGAACCTCAAAATCAGAGATATCAATTCTTCTGTGGTCTTCCTTATTCATTGTCCAAGATTCACATGCATATGTGGCTTTAAGGAGCTAAGACAGGCTCTGGCTGAAAGTCAACACATAAAGGAGGACCTTGTTCCTACTTCAGTGAGAACAATGAAATAACACTTTGGGCCCTCTGAGAACCTCAGCACTGAGTCTAAGTAATCCTTCCTGGGCTTCTGATTTATAGAACTGCATTGGTTTAAGCCACTAAGTTTGTGGTAACTTATTACATGGTAATGGAAAACAGATACCCTATTTAACATTTTTGTATGTGCTAATATGTGGGAAATATGATATTTTTGTCTATAAGGAAATCAATGGAATCCTGGTGTGGCACTGTAGGATAAACACTAGACTGCAAAGTTGGTTTGAACATCAAGGTCAGCAGTTCAAACTTACCAGTCATTCTTCAGAAACCCTATACAGGTCACTATGAGTTGGAAATGACTGGAAGACATTTAACATTGTAAAGGTAGACATTTTGTAACAAGGAGGGGAGTGATTAACTTTTCAGTCTAGGAGCAGAGGTCCCTGGGACCATCAAGGGAGAAGAGTGGAGAGTGGGACCCTTCCCAGAGAAGCAGCGATGTCAGAGATAGAGGCAGAGATGATGATGTGGAGAGATGGAGCAGCTGGGGACTCGAGACCCAGAGAGGGAGGAAAGCTGTGTGCTGATGACCTGGTGCAGGCTTGCAGCATATACCCTTTGGTTGGTTGATAATGCATGGAGGGGATTGTAACCATGGCAATGAAACAATATACGATAGGACGAGTGTAAAACAAATGCTCTCCCTTGAATTATCACATAATTCACAATAAAACATTTTTTTAAAAAAATGACCATATCAGAACAGAAAATGGAAGATGACTACATCATTATATACTACCAAGTAATATCCTTACAAACCTTACAAACCTGAAGCTATGTAGGGCCTAGCAAATTGGCACATAACCTAACCATCACAGTCAGCATTACTCTCACTGCCCACTTCAATATCAATTCCTGATAGATGTGCACTGTTAATACACAAAGTAATTGGACAGTTGATTTTTTATTATCTTAAATGAAAAAAACATTGAAAAAATAGATAAGTGCACATGTGTCTTGATCTGCACTGAACTATACACATGACCATGAACATGCTTTTGTATGAATTCCAGAAGGCCAATTAAAACAAGCAAGTAAAATATTGCTTTGAATTATTACATGATGTTGGGAGAAATTTGAACTGAAGGTCTCAGACTTGGGGGCAGTTTAACTGAAGGATTGCAACTAAACAGTTGTGGTCCAGAAAATCGGACTGCTCCAAGGTCAGGCTGCTCCCTGAGAAACTTGCAAAGCCTGCCTCAGGGAACAAGGAATTTGCAAAGTCTTTCCTTTTATGCACCCAGGGGCTTCGGTTCAAGTCTGCAAAAACATCTTGCCCTATCTCTGTCTCCTTAGCAACCACAAGTTATATTCTTGTGATAAAGTCCTATTTATGATTTACATCAATAACACCAGATGTTTATCTTTTCCCTGCCCCAGCACCTCCTTTGATTTGTGTATATAATAAATGTGTTAAATCTAGGTATGGATCACAGTATCTCCATCAGAGTGCTATGTCCCACCTGGTCCTAACTTTACTTATTTAGTGTCTTGTGTCTTCCTTTTTTTCTAATCTTCCATCATCCCTTTTGTTGTTGTTAGGTGCCATCAAGTCAGCACCAGCTCATAGCCACCTTATGCACAGCAGAATGAAACAATGTCCGATCCTACGCCAACCTCACTACTATTGCCACCCTTGAGTCCATCGATGCTGCCACCTGGCCAATCCATCTCATTGGGGTTCTTCCTCTTTTTCTCTGACCCTCCATCTTACTAAACATGATATCCTTCTCTAGTGACTGGTCCCTCCTGACAATATGTCCAAAGTATGAGAGATGAAGTTTGGACATCTTGGCCTCTAAGGAGTGCTCTGGCTGCACTTCTTCCAAAACAGATCTATTGGTTCTTTTGGCAGCCCATGGCACTTTTAGTATTCTTCTCCAACACCACAATTCAAAGGCATCAATTCTTCTATGATCTTCCTTATTCATTGTCCAGCTTTCATATCCATATGAGGTTATTGAAAATACCATTGCTTGGGTCAAGCGCACCTTAGTCCTCAAGCTGACATCTCTGCTCTTCAACACTTTAAAAAGTTCCTGTGCAACAGATTTTCCTAATGCAATACGTTGTCTGATCTCCTGACTGCTGCTTCGTGAGTGTTGATAGTTGATCCGTCACCCCTACTCAGGTTTAATCTCTCCATGCAGGTTGCGGAGTATAGCCACTTTTTGGACACAACAAGAGTTGGTGCATCTTAATGGAATTAATAATCATACTATACTCACTCTCTCCATTTTCTCACTTTCTCTCAAAGGACTCCCTTTGTCTTCTTCTCATAATATAATATATAAGTAATTCTCAATAAGGTCACATAACTATGATAAATTCAGAATACATTTTTTTTTAAATCCCTCTTTATGTTACCTTCAGCTTTTGATAATATTGACCATACCTTCCTTTTGAATCACTGTTTCCTCTGAACATCGAACTTCTGCTCTTTCAACAGCTCTCAACAATCTTCTCTGTTTCTTTGAATCCTGCCTTTTTCTCTCAAACCATGAAATGTTCAAGTCTCCAAAGTTACCTCATAGACCTAAACTTTTATTCTATATTCACCCTTAAGGTTCTTTCAACTACCAGTTATATGAAGGTGGCCTCCACTTGTATATTTTTGCATATTCACAACCTACTACTCATCTGAATTCAGCATTTTACTTTCATATATTACTTCTAAATCCCCTTGTGGTTTGGTTTACCTATTTCTTAAGCTACAGATCATGTAGCTCATGTGCATTCCTTTTTTATTTTTGTGCTTTGGACATATAAAAATGATTCAATTCCTTTCATGTAATTATTTTCCCTTCCTAGGTATTCACCTTCTAATAGAATAATACATTCTTTTCTTCTTTTTAAATTAACAAGGAAAGGTCTTGCTATCGTTGCTTAAAAGTAACATTCTTGTTGTAATTCTCCAAGACAGATTGTTTATTCTTTTAGTCCATGGGATATGCAATGTGTTTCACCAATTCCAACCATCACTAAAATGTGTCAATTCCTCTTTGGTCTTTCTTGTTTACTGTCCAGTGTTCACATGCATATGAGGCTGTTGAAAATGCCATGGCTTAGACCAAGTGCATTTTAGTGACAAGTCATCAAAGTGACATCTTTGCTTTTAAGATTTTAAAGAGGTTGTTTGCCACAGATTCAGCCAATAAAATATGTTTTTTGATTTCTTGATTGTTATTTCTTTAGGGTGTTGAATGCTGTCCCAAGTAAAATACATTCCTTGACAACTTCAGATTTTTCATGCTTATTTTGATGCTGTTTATTTGGAACCGACTCCATGGCACACCACCACCACCACCATTGATCCTGTTATGCAAATTTCTGTTTTCATTATGTTGAACTGTAATACATGCTGAATGTGGAAGCTTGCATCTTCTTCAGTGAGTATTTCATGTTATTTTCACTTTTATTTCACAATTAGCAAAGTTGTGTCATCTACATAATGTAGGTTGTTAATGAGCCTTTCTCTAATTCTAATGCTTCATTCTCCTTCATAGAGTCTATTGGCTCAGCATACAGATTGAGTGAGTATATTGAAAGCATACAACCCTGATGTATACTTTTTCTGATTTTAAACCATACAGTATCTACTTAGTCTGTTTAAATAACTAACTGCCTATTGATCTATGAATAGGTTTTAAATGAGCATAATTAAGTGTTCTGAAATTCTCATCCTTTACAATGTCATCCACAGTGTTGTATGTTCTATACAGTAATCAATATTTTGTAGTCAATAAAACACAGGTCTTCATCTTTCTGGTATTTTCTGCTTCAAGCCAAGATCAATCTTACTTCGGTAAAAATATCCCTCATTCCACATCTTCTTCTTAATCCAACTTGAATTTCTGGCAATTTCCTGTAGATACAAATGCAGCTGATTTTGAATTTTCTTCCATAAATTATATGCTTTTATAGGATAATAATGACAATTTTCATCATTTCCTCATTTTGGTAGATGGTTTTTCTTTGGAATATGCACAAATATGTATCTCTTCCAATAGGTTAGCAGGTAGCTGTCTTCCAAATTTTGTGAGATAGATGAGTGAGGACTTCAAGTGTTGTATTTCAATTGGTATTGACTTAATTGCTGGTGCCTTATTTATCACTAGTGCATTCATTGCAACTTGTGTTTCTTCATTCAGTACCATCAATTCTTCATTATATGCTAATTCTTGAAATGATTCAAGGTCAACTACTTCTTTTGAGTACAAAAAGAATTCCTTCTCTTTGTATTCCTTCCATCTTCTTTACATACTTCCTGTGTTGATCACCCACCCCCATAAAATCTTTCAGTATTGCAACCCAGTCTTTGATTTTTTTTTTTTTTTTTTTTTTAGTTTATTCAACTTGAAAAATGTTAAGCATGTTCTTCCTCATGTTTTTCTAGCTCCAGGTTTTTGTTTTTGCACATTTTATTATAATATTTTACCTTGTCTTCTTTAGCTGTCATTTTAAAATATTCTGTTCAGGTCCTTTACTCCATTTCTTCTTCACTTTAACAACTCTGTTTCCAAGAACTAGCTTATAGTCACTTCTGACATGATGAACTAGTTAATAAATTAAAAGTAGTATAATGATTTTTAAATTAAACCTCTAAGAAAGTGGCATATGTGAAACAGTATTCTATGTTTTGAGTCATGTAAAATACCAAATTATATTATTTTGATTGAAATCTATTAAGGAGAGTGAATAGGGGAACAGCTAGTTACAAAGTAGAACAAGTTGTGGAAATTGCCATAATAATGGCATAGGAAGTCTTTCCTAATCTCAAGAACTCTTTTTCCTTGGGAAGTTTTAGATTGTCAGGCTCATCACACAACAGCTGCTATTTTAACAATTCACCAAAGCGATTATGCTATTGCCATTATACAAAGGCAAACCACAAAAAAAGTTCTGTCTTGGCCAATCAGTTGTTCTATTTATTAAAACATCACAAAAATGATTCTGACAAGAAACTCACAAAGTGATATCTGACCCTGTAACTATCAGTGCCAAGTTCCTATAGAAGTTAAACACTCTGCTGGAAGCCTGCTGTTGTGTGAATTTTCACAGCTAATCTAATTGACCTGTCTCTCCAGGCCAAAGATATCTCTAGTCTTGAATGATGTCTTCTTATACTACATGAATATTATGAAATTTACACTCTAGTTTTGTCCTTCATTACCTTTTAAAGATGAAAGTGCAAGCATCTCATAGAAATAAAATGCATCTGTTTTTTTTGTGGCCTGATTATTGCAGATTTTTATATTTGTGCCTGTGGTTTAAAAAAAAAAAAAAAAAAAGTGAGTAGTCACTGCCTTGGGAAGCACATTAAAAAGGTTTCCCTGATAACCTAAGTTGTATCACAAATTTTAACTAAACATTTTGTTGTTAACTGCTGTTGAATTGATCCCGTGTGTAGTTTTCTGAGGCGCAATTGTAAAAATAGAGAAGGAAGAAAATAGGTAGCTACAGGAGAAACTGAAGGAGAAGAAAAAGAAAATAATGGTGACTTCAAATGCATAAGGAAAGACTTTTGAGGAGGTAGTATATGATTTTTAAAGGAAGATTGATCTGTGGAATAAAGGCATGGCTAGAAAAAGTGTTCTAGGCAAGTGGAATAGTCTGAACAAATCACTAAATGATGAGCATACCAGGTATACAAGGGTAAACCAAAAAGTATTGCTGCAAAATCATAGAAATTTTTATTTTAAAAAAAATCAAACTATAAAGTTGTTTCCATTTATGACCACAAACTTCTAAAAGTGGTGTTTCTATCTCTCTAACCCTCCCCACAAAATTCTGCACTCTTTGGTTTTCATGATGTCAAAGTAGCAGTTTTGGCATTGTCCAGCTATCGAATTTGTGTCCCTGTTAAATGTCCCCTGAGTTTGGGGGATGAAAAAAATCTGAAGAGGTACTATGAGGACTCTACAGTAGATTGGGTAAGGTTTTCAAACAAAATTCACATAACACAGTGCTTGAAACCCAAAGGAATAAACAGGTATATTTTTGTAATGGAAAAAATTATCAGCATAACTTTCCTGGACTGTTTCTCACCAATGTAGTTTTCCAGTTTCTTAAAAAGCTTAATAATTAGCCTCTATGATCTTCCCGTGTCCTTCAAGAAAAAAATCTATGAAAATTAACTGTTTGGAACCCCCTGAAACAGTTGCCATAACCTCTGGGCTGAACTCTTTGCCTTGACTTCAACTCTATTCACATATGAAACGCTACCCTAGAAGCAATGCATTTTTACTTACCCTCATGTTGAGAAAGTAATATTATTCTCAAATTTTTCTTAAGTCATTGAATGGAAAAATCATAGAAAATATCATTTATACCATGTGCAAATACAATAGTGCTTAAGATATTTCTAAATTGATTGTAGCAGTATACTGACAAGGAACTGCCATGATTTTTAAATGACTCAAAAGAGGATGTAGAATGAGGTATATCACTGCTGTATTAGACAGATCTTGCCTGAAACCAGAGAATTCCAGAAAGATGTTTACTTGTTGATTATTGATTACGCAAAGGCATTTGTCTATGTGCGTCATAACAAACTATGAATAACATCGTCAAGAATGGTTATTCTAAACACTTCATTGTTCTCATGAGGAACATGCACATAGAACTAGATACAGTCATTCAGACAGAAAAAAGGACACCGAATGGCTCAAAATCAGACAGGACAAGCAACATGATTGTGTCTTTTACTATACTTATTCACTCTGTATGGTAAGCAAATAATCCAAAATGATGCATTATATGAAGAAGAACATGGTACATCAAGATTAGAGGAACACTCATTAACAAACTGTAACATGGAGATGATACAACCTTGCTGGCAAGAAGTGAAGAGGACTTAAAATACTTACAGATGAAGATCAAAAACTACAACCTTCAGTATGAATTGTACCTCAGTGCAAAGAGAAAACAAAACAAAACAAAAACCCTCACAAATGAACCCAAAACAACATCCATATAAATGGAGTAAAGATTGAAAGTGTCAGACACTTGATTTTGTTTAGATCCACTATCAGCACTCAAAGAAGCAGCAGTCAAGAAATCAAAAGATGTATTGAATTAGGTAAATCTGCTGCAAAGGATCATGATATTTTCAATTGCCTCATATGCATGTGAAACTTGGACAATGAATAAGGAAGACAATAGAATCAATGCATTTGAATTACTGTGTTATAGAATATTGAAACTACCAGAAGAACAAACAAATCCGTCTTGGAAAATTACAAGTAGAATGCTCCTTAGACATGTGAATGGGAATGCATTGTTTCTCTTTTTTTTTTTGACATGTTGCCAGAAAGGACCAGTTTCTGTACAAGGACATCATGCTTAGCAAAGTGTAGGGTCAATGAAAAGGAGAAAATCCTCATAAGATGTGTTGACACAGTGGCAGGAATAATGGGCTCAAATATAATACTGTGAGGGTGGTGTGGGACCAGGCAATGTTTGCTCCTCTTTTTCATAGTGTTGCTGTGGATCAAAACTGATTTGATATCATCTGAAAACAATCAAAACAGTTTTTAGAAACTGAAAAAAAAAATTAAAAATTGGTTAAGTTCTGTTGAGTCAGTTCCAACTCATAGTGACCCTGTATACGTTTTTAAGAAACAGCTGGTGAGTTTGAATCACTGTCCTTGTAGTTCAAACCAACTGGTGGTCCAGTGCATTATCCTATAGCACAATACCAGGACTACGTTTTGTGTCAACTTGACTAGGCCAGGATTCTCACTGGTTGGGCAGTTAAGATGTAGTCACCCAACATGATGAGTCTAATTTAATGTAATGAATCCCAAGATCTATTGAAAGGAAGTTTCCCCACAGTTGTCGCCTGCTTCCAATATATGAAACACTTTAGCAAAGGTTGCTTGCTTTCTCCTGTGTCTGGATACTGTATGTGGCTCATCATCAAACCTTCATTTTTTGGACTTGAGTCAGTAGCCGTCTCTATTGCCTGCTGATCCTAGGAGTCATTAGCTGCCTGCCATATTACCTGCCTAACTTGCCTGCCTGCCATCTGACCTGCCGTTATTGTTTCATCTGATCCATAGACTTGGGACTTGCCCACTTCTTCAACTCTGAGAGTCATTTCCTTGTTGTAAACTGATCATTATAGACCCATATAAAGGTTCACTGGTATTGCTTCTTTTGAAAATCCAGCCTACAAGAGTGACTTAGAATATCTGATTCATGGCCGTGTAGAAGAAGACAGTGTTATAAATGTAAGTTATTGACAGATTATACCACAAGAAAAAAGTCAGGTTTGTTCTATAGGCAGTATTTTCAGACTATTTAGGAATCCACTGCTTTAAGACTGAATCCAAATTTACAAAAAATAGATTTTTTTTGGTATAAAAATCTAGTGCTTAGCATTAAATTTAAAAAAAAATGAAATTATGCGTAATTAGGTATTCTTTTCATTTTTTTCTGAAATTATTCAGTAACTTCTAAACTAATCTTCAGAAAAATTCAATTTGATGTCATGTTGTTGTTGTTGTTAGGTGCCATTGAGTCAGTACTGACTCATAGTGACCTTATGCATAGCAGAAGGAAACACTGCCCAATCCTGAGCCAACCTCACTACTGTTGCCACACTTGAGTCCAACAATGCTGCCACTTGGCCAATCCATCTCGTTGGGGGTCTTCCTCTCTTTCTCTGACCCTCCACCTTACCAAACATGATGTCCTCCTCCAGTGACTGTGTCATAGATAGACAAAATAAGATATCACTTCTTAGGAAAATTTCAAGAGCTTCCCTTGTAGGGAGAGCTCTAACATAACAACAGTTGTGAAGATGGCACAAGAGCCAGCAGTATTTCATTCTGTTTGACACAGGTTCACTATGGGTAGGTACAGACTCCAAGACCACTAACAAAAACAACTTAGACTAAATTTGCCTTGGTTTCTACCTTACTCTCAGGGACTTACTAGAGCAGATACTACACTAAGGAATACTGAATTAAAATAGGTCGATGCCTCTTCTTCAATTCCTGGATCTGTCCTAGCCACAGAATAGATAGTCACACCTGTATTCTGAGAACTGGTCTAATACATAGTTGCAATTTTTTAAATTCCTGGAGGTTTATAATAGTTATTGCTAGTACTTAATATTTAGCTAATGCTGGTATCTTATTTATTCTAAGGAGCTTTGATAGCATAGTGGTTACGAATTGGGCTGCGAACCGCAAGGTCAGCAGTTCAAAACTACAAGCTGTTCCACGGGAGAAAGATGACATGTTCTGCTCCCATAAAGATTTATAGCCTCGGCAACTCTGTACAGGGTCTCTATGAGTCGGAACTGACTCCACCGCACACAGCCATCACCACCAGCAAATGTATCACCAAGGAAAAGGAGACTTGTTTAAACTTGTCTGAAATCATACCCTTGTCCAAGTCAAGTGCAGAATTCTATGAAAAGGTTAACAGAATTTCACAACCTCCAGAGAGTAAAAATTTTACTGTCAGCATACAACAAGAATTGTTACTCACTCTTTCTTGACTCATCGTTTGACATTTTCCTGCTAGGTTTGTTCCTTTTTTTCCTGAAAGTCTCTGAGTATCAGATAATTAGAAAATTATTAATCAAATTTTGTGGTCCCATATTTTACAGATTTTTTTTTTTTCTATGCTGAAATGAATTCTGCCTTTAACTAACTGATGATGGTGTTGATCACAGAGGACATTTTAATCACTGTGCTTTGATGATAGATGGTCATTCAATTTAATCAAATGTTACTTGACAAAGTATAGTCTTTGGGGTTTGTACAGGTGGTGATTCAGAGGTGGGAGGCATGTAATAGAGCAGAGAAAATGTTGTAAGTTTCTTTAATAAAATTATTATCATGACATGAAAAAGGAGGCTGAATTTTATAAGAGGAAATTTCTAAAACTACATTTAAACTAGTTGCTAAAAATTATTAGATATGCTTAAGTATTACATGTTGAACTGCTTTTCAAAACAACTATATTTGTAACAATTTTCCTTGACTTAAATTTAAACATATGCTAAGGGTTTAATTAATATTTACTAATTCATCTATTCCTCCATTATATACTTTTCGAAATGATTGTATATGTACATTTAAATATAAACCTTATTTTTGCTAGGTGCCATCGAGTTGGGACTGACTCATAGAGACCTTACGCACAGCAGAAGAAAACACTGCCTGATCCTGGGCCAACCTCACTACTGTTGCCATGCTTGAGCTCATTGATGTTGCCACATTGCCAATCCATTTTTCTGGGGGGTCTTCCTCTTTTTCTCTGACCCTCACCTTAGCAAACATGATATCCTTCTACGGTGACTGGTCCCTCCTGACAATATGTCCAAAGTATGAGAGATGAAGTTTGGCCATCCTGGCCTCCAACTGGCTGCACTTCTTCCAACACAGATCTGTTGGTTCTTTTGGCATCCATGGCTCTTTCAATATTCTCCGCCAACACTGTAACTCAAAGGCATCAATTCTTCTACAGTCTTCCTTATTCACTATCAAGCTTTTGCATGCATACGAGGTTATTGAAAATACCATGGCTTGGGTCAGGCACACCTTAGTCCTCAAGCTGACATCTTTGCTCTTCAACATTTTAAAAAGGTGTTGTGCAGCAGATTTGCCTAATGCCATACATCCTTTGATTTCTTGACTGCTGCTTCCATGAGTGTTGAAGTTGATCCAAGAAGAATGAAGTCCCCTAGTGTTGCTAAATGAGGACTTCTGATGCGGTGCTGTAGGATAAGCCCTGGACTGCTAACCACATTCTTTAAAACCCTATAGAGGGTCACTATGACTTGGAAGCTACTCAATAGGACTGAAGAGCAGTGCTAACTGAAGTAAGTCAAGAAGCATAAAAAGTCACACATTGTATGATGCCACTTTTATAATGTTAAGTGCTTTCAAGTTGGTTCACACTCATAACGATCCTATGTAGGGTTTCTGAGGAGAAGCTGGCTGGTTTGAACCACCGGACTTGCAGTTCACACTGACCTTAAAGTCATGAACATATCATACAGCAGAACATCAAGACTTTATAATAAGACATTAAATAGAAAGGCCAATGTTCATTGGTAGTAACAGGGGAGAGAAGGAGAGAAGGGGAAAGTAGCTTTAGATAATGAGAACCTCACAGTTGTTATGTTTGAATTCATTGCTGTTTTCACTGTGCCAAGTCATCTAGTTGAGGGTATTCTTTTTTGCTGACCCTCCACTTTACCAAGAATGATGTCTTTCTCTAGGGACTGATCCCTGCTGATAACATGTGTGAAGTACGAGAGACAAAGTCTTGTCATCCTGGTTTCTAAGGAGCATTCTGATTGTTCTTCTTCCAACACAGATTTGTTTGTTCTAGTAACAATTCATGATGCTTTTAATGCTGTACTCCAACACCGTAAGGGAAATCCATCAATTCTTGTGCCGTCTTCCTTACTCATTATATAACTTTCACATGCATATGAGGCTATTGAAAATAAGGTGTGTGCTTGGGTCACACACACCTTAGTCCTCAAACTGACATTTTTAGTTTTGAGCACTTTACAGAGGTCTTATGCTGCATATATACCCAATGCAATATTCCTATTGATTTTTTTTACTGCTTCTTTCATGAATGTTGATAGTGGATCGAAGCAAAATGAAGTCTTTGACAACTTCAAACTTTTTTTCCAGTTAAATGATATAATTCACTGGTCCAGTGGAAAGGATTTGTATTTTCTTTACTATGAGAAGCTACCCATACTGAAGGCTGTGCTCTTTGGTCTTCAGCAGCAGTTATTTTCAACTCTTTTCAGTTTTACCTTGTAAGGTTGTATCATCTGTATATGTTGTTTTTAAGTGCCTTTGAGCCATTCTGACTCAAAGCAACCCAATATTAGGTTTCCAAGGAGCAAGTGGTGAGCTTGAACCACCAACCTTGCAGTCCAGCACATTAACCTGCAGACCCACAGTGGGACTCCACATAGCAAGGTGTTAATGTGTCTTCCTGCAATCCTGATGCCATGTTGTTCTTCATATAATCCAGTTTCTTGGATTATTTGCTCAGTATACAGATTGAATAAGTATGGTAAAATAATACAACACTGGTGCACACCTTTTCTGATTTGAAAACATTCAATGCATCCTTGTTGTGTTTCAGTGACTGCCTCTTGTCTATGTACAGTTTCCACATGAGCACAATCAAGTGCTCTGGAATCCTCATTCCCCACAATGTTGTCTATAGCCTGTTATGAACTGACTTCATGGCATTTAACAACAACAAGATAAATTAATTCCAGCGTGGTATTTTAGGATAAACACTGGGGTTCTAACAACAAAGTCATTGGCTCAACTCACAAGCTTTTCCTAGGATCATAGTGACACTGTATAGGGTTTCCAAGGAGCAGCTGGTGGGTTAGAACCACAGATCTGTAGCTCAAACCAACCTTGCAGTACAGGGCTTATCCTATAGCACCATATTGTTGTTGTTGCGTTGTTGTTAAGTACCGAGGAGTCGGTTCCGACTCATAGTGACCCTCCATAGAGTTTCCGAGGCTGTAAATCTTTACGGGAGCAGACTGCCTCATCTTTCTCCCATGGAACTGCTGGTAGTTTCGAACTGCCAACCTTGAGGTTAGCAGCCTGATTCGTAACCACTACACTACCAGAGCTCCTTATTGTTAGTGTTGTTAAATGCTGTTAAGTCTGTTTCAACTCAATGACCCTGTATAGGGTTTCCAAGGAGCAGCTGGTGGATTTGAACAGCTGATTTGTGGTTCAGAGTCCAATGCTGATCCTACAGCACCATATCAGAAGTCCATAGGTACACATAAATACAAATGTTTTTGTATGTCATAGAGTCAGTTCCAACTCATAGTGGTCCTGTAAAGGGTATCCGAGAGTGGCTAGTACATTTGATCTACTGACTTTGTAGTTTGTATGTAGCATTCCAGTGCTTATCCTACAATGCCACATCAAAAGTAACTATATTTTTATGTGCCGTATTAGCCTTGTTTATGGTTTCTGAAGCTGCAAATCTTTATGGGAGCAGAAACTCTCATCATTCTTGCAAAGAGCTTGGTAGATTCCAACTGCTAACCTTGCAGTTAGCAACTCAATTTGCAACCCACTACAATACCAGAAAAGATTGAAGTTGTCAAGGACTTCATTCTTCTTGGATCAACTATCAACACTCGTGGAAGCAGTAGTCAAGAGATTAGATGACGAATTACATTGGGTAAATCTGCTGCACAGGAACTTTTTAAAGTGTTGAAGAGCAGAGATGTCAGCTTGAGGACTAAGGTGCACCTGACCCAGGCCATTGTGTTTTCAATAACCTCATATGGATGCGACAGCTGGACAGTGAATAAGGAAGATCGTAGAAGAATTGATGCCTTTGAGTTGTAGTGTTAGAGGAGAATACTGAAAGTGCCATGGACTGCCAAAAGAATCAATAGATCTGTTTTGGAAGAAGTGCATCCAGAGTGCTCCTTGGAGGCCAGGATGGCTAAGCTGTGTCTTTCACACTTTGGACATATTGTCAGGAGAGAACAGTCGCTGGAGAAGGATGTCATGCTGGGTAAGATGGAGGGTCAGAGAAAAAGAGGAAGACCCCCAACGAGATGGATCAGCCAGGTGGCATCATTGATGGTGTCAAGTGTGGCAGTGGTAGTGAGGTTGACCCAGGATCGGACATTGTTTTGTTCTGCTGTGCATGGGGCCACTATGAGGTGGTTCTGACTTGATGGCACCTGACGATAACAACAACAATATCAGACCTCCTAAAAGTAGCTATTTTTTTTTGTTAAGTGTTCTAGAGTCAGTTCTGATTAATGATGGCCTTATACAGGGTTTGTAAGGCTTTAAATCTTCACAGGAGCAAAAGGCCTCATCTTTCTCCTGAGGAGCGTCTGATGGGCTTGAACCATGGACCCTATTGGTTGCAGTCCAGATCTATAAGTACATGTATATACTAATATGTGATTTCAGGCATATACATCCATTGAAAATACAAATATAGATACTCCACAGATATAAAAATTATCTTCCAAGATTGGTTTTCTGGGTTTGAAAGCTTAGGACCATATTTTCATGGGACAACTCAGTCCATTTGTACTGCATGGCTAACAAAACCATAACCTAGTGAAAAGAGTAAAATCAGGGTCTTAAAAGCTTGCAAATTGTTATTTAAGACAAAACTATGGATTTGTATTTACCAGGAACAAAACAGTAAGAAGGTACCAAGAGCTCAGAGAAGAAAGTGTCTACATGAGCCACAACCTTATCTATTCCTAGACCAGAAGAACTAGATTGTGCCTGACTATACCCACTGACTGGTCTAATGAGGATTATAACAGAGGGTCTCAGTTAGAATGGAAGGAAAATGTGGGACAAAACTACATGATTAATTTTTGTTTGTTTGTGTGTTTGCTTTGTTTTGTTTTTAAAGACACACAAACTTGCAAAGTAGTGAACAGAGGATCTTGAAAGAGATATTTCTTTAAACCTAGACCTGAACCTATCCAGTGAGGTCATTGTTTAATGCAACAGCAGAATTGCACACAAAATAAAGAATATTATCTGCAAGATTGGTGTTCTACTTAAAAACCATCAGTACATGACCAATAAGGTCAATAATTGTTCAGGAGCAAAAATGAGATGACAAGGGAGCTGGGAAACTAGAGCACAGAAAATAGAACAAACAAAGCATAATTAAAGATAATATTGACACAATGTTATAAATATAACTAATGTCATTAGACAATTTGTTAAAAAATAGTCAAATAGGAACCTAACTTGCTGTGTAAACTTTCAACCAAAACTAAGTATATATATATATACCAAAAATATGAATTTCTGTCTTGAACTTTAAACATTTTAAATCATACAAAATACCAATTTCTAGATATATATTACTTCAAATTTGAGACTGCTTTAAAATATTGTTATGATTTTTTGTAGCGTAGTGGTTACGAATCGGGCTGCGAACCTTAACGTCAGCGGTTCGAAACTACCAGCCGCTCTGTGGGAGAAAGATGAGGCTTTCTACTCCCGTAAAGATTTACACCCTCGGAAACCCTGTACAGGGTCGCTATGGGTCGGAACCGACTTGGTGGCACTTAACAACAACAACAACAATACAAAGAAAGAAGCAAAATTACTTTAAAAATAAATGGGGGACTATTGTTTAATAAATAGTTCACAAGTTCCTAACTCAACAAATGAATGAACAAAAAGCACCAACAAAACTAACAGAAAAAAAGTGATACTATACAAAAATGAAAGAAACTGTAGAGCTTAGCTTGATGCAGCTAAGTGAAATGGGTAGGAGACTTATACAAGTTGTTATTTTCATGGAGAAAAGAAATCTCAAAACCCAGATTAAAGGGGAAAACAAATAATCTGGCCATAACGAAAGAGAGGGCATGTCAGCAAGATGGCAGACTCAGCAGACATACTACATAGACCCACCACAACAAAGATAAGGAAGACCAAATGAAATAGATCCGAATGATGCTTATTAAAATCCTAATTTCAGAGGAACATATAGAGAAGTGGATTGAGTACTTACTAGGATAAATTGCTTAACAGGTGCTAGAAAACAGAGACAAGTGAATTGTGTTAATTGGTCTGATCCAAAGATGCCATCATGAACTTTAATGAATGGGTTTAGAAAGAGACAGTGATCTGGTGTTACAGATGCACATTGGTGATTGGCATTGAGAAAGGTGCATTTCTTTTGTGTTCCCCACATTCTCCTGGGGACTAGAGACATTGCCAGCTCCCACCCTTGTCCACTCCCAGTGTAGCTCCTGGTCTCCAGGATATTAGAGCATGCAGTCATGAGACACAGCATTGTGAGTTGGGTTCTCTTTGCACCAACCCTAGTAAGTCCTACTCCAGTGCTTCAGAACCTGTCCTACAGAGTCCTAATCTAGAGGGAACTCTTATGGTTAGCCACCCTGCCCTCAACTGTCATCTGGCCTTGAAAGACCCTGATCCTAGCTAGACTTAGAACCTGCATGAATTATTTCTGGAATGGATGCCCTGAATATAGACAACACCTAGGTCTATTGGGACTCAATCTATGGCCAGGAGTGCCATCATCTCATCCCTCCCTCACATACCTCACCAGACCCTTGACTGGCAGGAATATCCCAGAGTTTTCTCCTCACTGAATCAGAAACTACCCTGGTTTCTTCTTTTCATTGTTTTTGGTTGTTTATTCGTCTCCTTCTTCTCTTTCCCTTCCCTTGTGTTTTATACATTTTCATGTGGTGCTATTGGATAAACACTTGACCATAAGGTTGGTTTGAACCACAAGGTTGGCAGTTTAAACTTACCATCACTCCTTGGAACCCTATACAGAGAAGTTATGAGTTGGAACAGAGTTGACGGCACTTAACAAAAACAACAACAATCTTTTCAGTGGCCCTTTAGGATTAGCACTGGAATGCAGTTCAAAAGGTTCATGGTTTGAGCTCACCAGCCATTCTGCAAGAGAAGGATGAGAATTTCTGCTGTCACAAAAATTGATATGGTCACTATGAGTTGGAATTGAATGGATGGCACTTAACAATATTTCTGTTTTCATTTTTTACTTTTCTTTGTTTTTCTTTTCTCACTCTTCTTTATTTTGTTTTTTTAATTTTTCTTTACTACTCTCTGGTCCCCTTCTCTTTTCTTCTTTGTGCTCCTTATTTATGTTTAGTACTTTTTCTTTTTTTAATTTTCTCTTCTGTGATTTTATTTTCCTTTCTCCCTTTTTATTGTTACTGTATTTTTTCTTGTTTCTGCCTATAGTTTCTTTATTTTTTATTTTTTATCCTTTACTATTTTTCTTTTGTTGTTGTTTGCTTGTTTCTTTGTTTCTTGTATGTTTTTTTTTCCTCTTTGACTCATCTGACAGGGTACAGTAAATGTGCCATACAGTCTATCCACAACAATTCCTTCTTCAGCCCCACCACTGGGAAAGAGCCAATAACAGCTTCTACACCAACTAGTCAACAGTAGGAAGCTGATAACACCAGTCAAACTCACACTAAACTGAGTTTCATGCACAGTGAATGGAAAACTCTGCTCATACTTCCATTCACCAATCACACCAATCAGGAAGCAGTTGGTGAGTACCTAAAAGCATACCAACATATATTCACTTTTAAATACAAATGCAATGATACCAAAATGTCTTAGAGGAGACAGGCAATTTCAGTTCACATAAGGAAAAAAAGACAGTGTCTCAAACAAGTGACCAAGATGTGGTGGCAAAAAATACTTCAGGGGAAGAAAAGACATTTTCTTTTCTGTTTGTTTCTTGTATGTATTGTGTAAATTAATTTATAAAAAATTATATTTAGGTACCTTCAACTGACTGAGAAAGAACACAGAATACACTTTGGAAAATTTTCAGGAAAACACTGTATAAGCAAACCAATGGAATATATGAAAGATTGGAGACAATGTAAAACCTGCAAATAGAAATACAGAAGATTTATACTAAGATTCCAGAAATGGATAATACATTGAGAAGGCAAAGGAGTACATTTGAATCAATGAAAGCTTGAATTAGTGCACATGAAGATAAATCTCTTGGTACAAGTGTGCTAGAAGAACAATCAGAATAAAGGAGGAAAAAATAAGAAGAGAGCCTAAGATTTATACAGAACACTATCAAGAGGAATAACTTACAGATGATTGGAATTCCAGAACAGGAAGTGGTAAGGAAAAGCACAGAAAAAATTACCAATGAGTTATTTGAAGAAAACTTCCCTAACATTATGAAAGATGAGAAGATACACATTCAAGAAACTGAATGCATCCCAAACAGGATATACCTGAAAAGAAAATCACTAAGCTAGCTCATAATCAAATTATCAGAAAACAAAGACAAGTAAAGAATCTGAAGAGCAGCTCAGAAAAAATGAAAGGTTACCTACAAAGAACCAACAAAACAAAGTTCTGACTTCTCAACGGAAACCATGCAGGTGAGAAGGCAATGGGAAGACATATACAAACCTGTGAAAGAAGAATAAATATTGCCAACCATGAGCCTTAGACTCAGTTAAACTGTCCTTCAAATGTGATGGCATAATTGGGATATGTCCAGATAAACAGAAATTAAAGGAATTTTTGATAACCACACAAACTTTACAAAGTACTAATGGATGAACTTTGGACTGAGAACCAACAACAGTGGAGAACAACCTGAGATTAACATACAGCAATAACAACACTATCCAGAACTCAATAAGATGCAGAAGCATCCAAAGTAAAACAAATATTCAAGATTGAAAACACTGAATCACAGACATAAACGATAATGAAGACAACTATAATGAAAAACAAGGGAAAAGTGAAGTCACAGAATGTTCAAATGGTAAGAAAGTCAAGTTGATTTCAAGATAAAGCAAACTGTTTTTAACTGAGGTATAAATTCATAAATTATTGGGGAACCTCAAAGAAAATTAATAAACCTTAATATTAAAACACAAAAGAGGAAACCCAAAAAGATTTAGTAAACAGTAATGAAAACACACAAACAAAATAAACTTACACAGAAAATTATGTGGAAAAAAGAAACCAATAGCACTACAAAACTCCCCACAAATAACTACAACCAATTCATATCTATCACTATTTACACTGAATGTAAATGGATAAATTTTACAAGTCAAGAGATAGAGAGTAGCAGACTGGATTAAAAAAAACAGAATCCTTAAATATGCTGCTACAAGAGGCACACCTTACTTATAAAGACAAATATAGACTAAAAATCAAAGGATACAAAAAGTATATCAAACAAATGGCAATCAAAAAGAACCATAGTGGTAATATTATTTTTTTTGATGAAATAGACTTTAAGGCAAAAACCAGCATAAGAGACAAAAGAAGGTCATTATATCATGATTAAAGAGTCAATTGATCAAAAAAACATGACCATAATAATTATCTATACTCCCAATGAAAGAGACTCAAAATACATAAATCAAACTATTAAAGAATTGAAATAACAAATAGATAATTCTTACAATAATTGTTGTTATTGTTTGGTGCTGTTGAATCTGCTCTGATTCATTACAACCTCATAATACTACAAGAATGGTTGTTGTTAAGTGCCATCAAGTTGATTCTGATTCACAGTGACCTGTACATGGTTTCTGGGAGCAGTTGGTAAGTTTGAACTGCTGACCTTGTTGTTCACAGTCTGGTGCTCATCCTACAACGCTTCACCAGAAGTCCACAATAATAGGAGATTTCCATTCACCACTTTCAGTGAAACTCAGAGCCAGAAAGAAACTCAGCAGACACAGAAGAACTAAATAACACAACTAACCAATTTAACATCACAGGAATATATACAGCATTCAACTCAACTCAACCACAAAACAATATACATTCTTTCCAGTGAACATGAAACATTCTCCATAAGAGGTCATATGTTAGATCGCAAAGCAAGTCTCAGTAAATTTTAAAACATCAAAATACTACAAAGCATCTTCTCAGATCACAGCACGATAAAATTTAAAATCAACAATAGGAACATTCCAGAAAGAAGTAGAAGAAAAAGTAGACATTTATGTGAGGGGAATCATGGGAAACATCACCTTCACCAAATAATCAAGGATAGTGTTACCAGTAATGAATCATGTTGGTGCCATGCATCTCAAAATACATTTTAAGAAGGATGCTTCGTCTCTGTACTATTTTTCTTATAACCATAAATCTAGTCTAATCATAAGAAAACATCAGAATCTATAGAATGCTGATTTTTACCAGTTTTATACAGACTCTGTCTCTCTTCTCACAATTTAGAATTACAGTTACAGTTATTTTAGAAAGTTTTATTGAATACCATGTATTAAAACTATCTTTGAGAAATTTTAATTACTTATTTCCTGAATTTCTATTTGGAACTTCCAGTTCACAAATTCATTTTTCTATGTCCAATTTATTAAAATTAATTGCTAAAGAGAATCCCCATGGATCCTTTATATATCTTTCCCAAATGTTAATATCTTACAAAACCATGAGACATTTATCAAATGTAAGACATTAGTATCAGTACAATCAAATTAATGAAAGTGCAGACTTAATTTTAATTTCACCATATATTCCACTTAATATACTTTTTTCTGTGACATGATACTATCCACAATATCACAGTGCATTTCATCATCATATTTTCTTTTGCTTCTCCAATTTCTAATGGTTACTCACTCTGTTCTTATTTTTTGAGATTTCATTTATTTTGTACAACGTACCTAAACTTGTACTGATATAATGTCTTATATTTGATAAGTGTCTGGATAACTAACCGCAAACCTGGTGCTTCAAACCCACCAACTGTTCCTTAGAAACCCTATACATGGTCTATATGAGTTGAAACCAATTCCACAGCTTTTAACAATACAACAAAGATAGAAAAAGGTACAAAAACTTCAAAGATACAGCAAACTCAACAGAAATAACAGAAGCCAGATAAAGGGAAGAATGTCTTTAAAATTTAATGGGGGGAACACAAAAAGAAAGGAAGATTGGCCAACCTATAATTCTATGGTTATTGTTGTTAAGTGCTGTGGAATTGGTTCCAACTCATAGTGACCCTGTATATGTTTTCTGAGGAGTAGCTGGTGGTATTGAACTGCCAGCCTTGTGGTTCATAGTACAGTGCTCATCCTACAGTGCCACACCAGAAGTCCTATACTCTGTAGACAATATTCTTCAAAACTGAAAGCAATATGGTTTTTAGACAAAAAAAAATCTGAGAAAATTTGACACTGAGAGTTGTTCAATCCTGAGAGTACAGAAGGAAAATAAACACCAGAGAGGAAATCATATGAGCAAATATAAGTAAACATTAAGGATAAAAAGCAATGATAAATATTTCTATAGTACTTAACCAGTCACAGTTGTGCACTCCCATTCTCCTACAGCAAATCCTGAAGAAAACAAGAAAAAAAAGATGTAATTGATTATTTGGAACTCTGTTTTTGCTGTTAAGTGCACTAGTGCGGGTTCTGATTCAAAGCAACACTCTGAAGGGTGTCCAAGGAGTGGCTGTTGAGTTAGAATCTCTGACCTTGCAATTAGCAGTCCAGTGCTTATCCTGGCTCACATATAGGACTCCTGTTATTGTTAAGTGCCATGGACTCATAGTAACCCTATGAGTATAAGGTTTGTGAGGAGTAACTGGTGGGCTTGAACAGCCAACCATTTGGTTAGCAGTCTAGTGCTTTTCCTACAGTACCTTGACATCAATTAAAGGTTAAGATAAGCACTCAAGTGCTAATTGCAGAGTCAGAGGTTCAAAACCACAAGCTGTTCCTCAGAACCCCTATACAGGATTGCTATGAAACAGAACCAACTTTAGAACAATTAACAACACGGCCAAAGTGAATACGGAATCAAGAGACAGGTATGCAGACAGCAGGAGAGCAGAAGCTCCCCACTCACCTCCCCAGCTGATTGTCTCCTACCTGGAGCTCCAAGTTGAAGCAGCATGGAAAGCACAAAGTTAGGTAGACATGTGACAACACCGTGCCGTGAGCACAACGAAGATTCATTGGTGTTCAAGAAATAGCAGTGCGGAGGATGCAGCAAAGCAAGGATACATTAACAGTGGGGTCTGGACTGAGGCACAATAGATGCCACGAAGGCCAAGACTATGGAATCGGGGACAGTGTGTTTTTGGTGAGCACAGTGTAAGTTGGCAGGGAAAGATAACAGGTGGAGGCTCTGTAAACACAGGGCAGGTGTGTATAATTATAATAGACACCTGAACAGTGGGACCAGGGTCAGAATAACGTGGCATGCAGGAGTTCTCATGTTGTTGTTGTTGTTAGCTGCTGTTGAGTCAGTTCCGATCCATAGTTATCCTATGTGCAACAGAACAAAACACTGCTCAGTCCTGCGCAATCCTCACAATTGCTGCTAGGCTTGACCCTCTTTAATCTCATTGGGGATCTCCCGCATTTTTGCAGTCCCTCCACTTTAGCAACAAGATGTCCTTCTCCAGGAAGTTGTCCCTCCTGATGTGTCTGAGTACGAGAAAGGAAGTCTGACCATCTTGGGTTCTAAGGAGCATTCTGGTTATACTTCTTCCAACACAAATTTATTTATTCTTCTGCAACACCACAACTCCTATGTATCAATTCACAGATTTTCGTAAGCATTCTCCAACTTTCTCCTACATATGAGGTTATTAAAATTACTATGGCTTAGGTCAGTCACACTTTAGTCCTCAAACTGACATCTTTGCTCTTGATCACTTTATAAAGGTCTTGTGAAGCAGATTTGCCTAATGCATAAATACATTGTTTGATTTATTCACTGTCACTTCCATGACTGCTGATAGTAGAATTAAGCAAAGTGAAGTCTTTGACAACATCAATCTTTTCTCCATTTATCACGATGTTATTTAATGCTCCAGTGGTGAAGAATTTTGTTTTCTTTACATTGAGGTGCAAACTCATACTGAAGGCAGTGGTCTTTGATCTTCAATAGTAAGTAATTTATGTCTTCTGCTTTCAGTTAGCAACGTTGTATCATTTTCATTTCGCAAATTAGTCTTCCTGCATTCCTGATGCCTTGCTCTTGTTTGCATAATTCAAATTCTCAAATTATTTGCTCAGCATACATTCTGAATAGCGCAGTGAAATAATAAAACACTGGAGCACACCTTTCTTGATTTTAAACCATTCAGTGTCCCCTTGTTTGCTTTGAACAAGTGCATCTTGGTCTATGTATGGGTTTCTCAAGAGCACGATTAAGTGTTTCAGAATCCTCATTCTCTGTAATTTGTTCATAGCTTGTCATAGCCCACACCATTGAAAACCTTTACACACATAAATAGCTTTCTGGTATCCTCTGCTTTCAGCCAAGATCCATTTTACATCAGCAATGATATTAATTGTCGTTGAGTTGGTTCTGACCCATAGTGACCTTATGCAGGGTTTCTGAGGAGTGGCTGGTGAGTTTGAACTGCCAACCTTGCAGTGAAAATCAAGCTTGTGGTCAAGTGCCACACATCAGCATGATATCTCTCATTAATTGCCCTTGTTTGAATTCAGCTTAAACCTCTTGCAGTTCTCTGTCAGTAGTATGACAGCCATTTTTGAATTATCTTTAACAAATTTTTACTTACTTGTGATATTAATGATGTTGTCTGATGATTTCCACATTCCGTTGGATCACTTCTCTTTGGAATGGGGACAAATATGAATCTCTTCCAGTCAGTTGGACAGGTAGCTATCTTCCAAATTTCATTTGTGCCTCCAATGTGAGTGCCTCCAATGCTGCATCAGTTTGTTGAAAGATTTCAATTTGTATCCAATCAATTCCCAAAGCTTTGTTCTTTGCCATTGCCTTCAATGCACATTGGACTTCAGTACTATTGGCACTTACTCATATACTGCTTGTTAACATGACTGAACAGCAACCATTCCTTTTGGGTACAATGACACGGATGGTACAGTGACTTTTTATTCCTTCCTTTCTCGGTTAGAGGTTTTCTGCATCATTCAATAGTTTGCCCATAGACTCCTTCAGTATTTCAAAGCAAGGCATGAATCCCCCCC
>NW_006408593.1:1122465-1130851 GCF_000296735.1 Chrysochloris asiatica | reverse complement strand
CCCCCCCAGTTCTTTCAGTTTGAGAAATGTTGAGCGTGTTCTTCCCTTTTGGTTTTTTAACTCCAAATCTTTGTACATTTTATTATAATATTTGGTTGAGGCATAAATTTGAACAGTAGCATTAACTGTTTTTTTTTTCTTACAGGTCCATGGAGATTATCATATCACAGACAGCATCATACTTCAAGATAGATGTTGAAATGTTCTTTAGTTGATGAAAGGAACACCCATTCCTCTTAAATTTGCCCTTCCCGGCATAGTAAACCTTGTGATTGTCAGATTCAAAATGGCCATTACCAGTTTATTTCGGCTCAGTAATATATAGGTTATCAATTTTTGACAACTTCTAGTTTTCTTAGATTCAAACTTCACACCTTCTGTATTCCAGTTATTAATGGATGTTTGAAGCTGTTTGCCACCGTTTTGTATTGAGCCTTATCAGCACATGTTGTTGATGTTACGTGCTGGGGATTAGGTTCCAACTCACAGTGCCCCTATAGAGGGTTTCCAAGGCTGTAAATCTTTATGGGAACAAAAAGCCTCAACTTTCTCCCATGGAACACCTGGTAGTTTCAAGCTGCTGACCCTGAGGTTAGCAGCCCGATTCATAACCACTATGCTGCCAGAGCTCCTTCATCAACACATAGAGGTCCCAAAAGACCCTTGATTACTGTAATCACAGTTGACTCTGCTGAGAAGGCAGCACTTCCCCAGTTGTGTTTGGAGTGCCTTCCAACCTGAGGGGCTCACATTCCAGCAGTATATCTGACAATATTCTGGCACTGTTCACCATGTTTCAATATTCAATATTCTGGTGCTATCTGATGGTGTTTCACTGTTATTCATAAGGATTACAGTGGTTAAACATTCTGATGTAGTCTACCTTTCCTTCTGTGTCTGTCTCAATCTAGAAGCTCAGCTGAAACCTGTATACCATAGGTAACCCTGCTGGCCTTCAAAATAGCACTGGTGTAGCTCTGGCATTACAGCAACATGTAAGACACCACAATGTGATGAGATGAAATATGAGTAGTGGAGGATATTCCATAAAACCTGGGAAATTGCAAAATGATAAACTTAGAATGGGCCTGGGACATCCACTATGTGAACAGAGTATAATTCAAAACTCCTGAGTATTTAGACCACAGAGAGAGCAGCTCGGCAAACATAGTGTAAGCTAATGTTCTGGGAAGAAGTAAAAAGATGAATACAATACAGACTGTAGTTCATGAACAGTTTAGCAACAGCTCTGGTTTCTGGGATAGGACTCTGAAGTTGGTGCAGCACAGCTGACATTCTTAGGACAGGAGACTTATAACATAACTGCACAGTTGTAGATCCTGGATGGAGGTCTAGTTCCAGATGTTCACTGGTTGGTTGGTGGGTGGGTGGGGTGGTGGGTAGATGGCTGTGTGAGGTAATTTGAAGTGAACAATTAGAGACAATTAGTAATCTCAAAGGGGTGAAGACACTCAAGGAAGTTAAGGGTAAACCATTGTCTCTGGGCAGGGAGATTACTAGGGAAGAGATACCAGAAAGTTTTTGACCCTAGGTGGGGAATCTGGAATTTGAGAGAATACAATTTTCAATAATCTAACATAATTAATAATTTTTGGTGTTAAATGCTGTCAAGTCAGTTCCAACCCATAGTGGACCTGGATAGGGTTTCTAAGGAGCTGCTGGTGAGCTTGAACCACTGACCTTGCAGTTCAAATGACTTTGCAGTCCAGTGTGTTAACCCACAGCTCCATATAGGAAAAATATGTATGTACATGCATGACAACAATAATATCAAAGACAGCCAGATTTAAATACAAGAAGAATGCTGTAAGTTTCTAGAATTATCAGGTATTTGCTATTAGGAAATAATACATGTTTTAATATCTAAGGTAATGCTATGTGCCGTCGAGTCAGTTGATTCATAGCAACCCTGTACAGTTTCCAAAGCTAAGAATTTAATAGGTAAAAACATATAAAGTAGCAAAAATAATCAATCAATAAAAAAGTAACCTTTGATTTAAAAACGTAGAATTTGGATCACATAGAAAGTAAGTAGTGAGATGGTTGATATAAAGCTATCTTTGTTGGTAATTTAAATGTATGTATGAAAAAATGGAGTTCTGGTGTGGCACTGTGGGTTAATGCACCAGACTGAAAAGTTGTTTGAACTGCAAAGTCGGTTCAAGTTCATCAACTGCTTTTTGGAAACCCTATACAGAATCATTATGGGTCAGAACTGACTCGACACCACTTAATAAAAACAATGTTGTTGTTGTTGTTGTTGTTGTCAGGTGCCATTGAGTCGGAACCGACTCATAGCGACACTATGCACAGCAGAACGAAACAATGTCCGATCCTGGGCCAACCTCACTACCGCTGCCACACTTGACGCCATCAATGATGCCACCTGGCTGATCCATCACGTTGAGGGGTCTTCCTCTTTTTCTCTGACCCTCCACCTTACCCAGTAGGATGTCCTTCTCCAGCTACTGTTCTCTCCGGACAATGTGTCCAAAGTAGGAGAGACAAAGCTTAGCCTCTAAGAAACACTCTGGTTGCACTTCTTCCAAAACAGATCTATTGGTTCTTTTGGCAGTTCATGGCACTTTCAGTATTCTCCTCCAACACCACAACTCAAAGGCATCAATTCTTCTATGATCTTCCTTATTCACTGTCCAGCTGTCACATCCATATGAGGTTATTGAAATACCATGGCTTGGGTCAGGTGCACCTTAGTCCTCAAGCTGACATCTCTGCTCTTCAGTACTTTAAAAATACAACAATGAAAATATGAACAGCAAACAAACCCTCCCACAGTGCTCTCTAATGAACTGGGTTTCAGAATTCATTTCCATGGCCACACAGAATTTAGATACCATACTCACAGTTGTGAGATTTAATATGGAAGTTAACAGATTATAGTGTAGGATAAGAAAATCCTCAGGGCACAGTTGTGTCAGTCAGGACATCCTCTCCTCAGCTGTGCCCACAGGCAGACTTTTCTCTGCCCAGCCAATGTTACAACGCTCCTGACAAACGCTTATAGGGAACATTACTCTACTGTGAGCTTCAGCCTGAGGGCACTTGGTTCTAGTCTCATGGGTCAGCAAACCTAGCTCCCCCAATTAAGTGCATGGAGGCACCCCACTCTTGAAGCAAGGCCCCTTTTTGAAGCCAGTCACCTCTACTTGCTGTGTGGGCTAGGATACCCACTGCTCTGCCTCATGCTCCCCTCCTTGGTTCTGCTGCTGCTGTACCCCTGCTGTGCTATTCTTTTGGTGGCAGAAGAGCTTTGTGTCTCTGGGTTAAGAAGATTCAATACACAGGAAACTCTGGGCCCAAAGGATGAGTGTCACTCCTGACTCTTTCTTCTTGATGCTAGTGAAAGCCTGCCTCCTGCTTTGGAGATATCACATTTTAAACCCAATTTAGAGTTCCAAGTTTTTACCATCACAATTAGCTCTGTTTACAATTGCAGCTGAATCATATAATTCTATCAGCATCTTTTCTCAGCCTTTTTCACCCAGATTCATCAAGAAAAAGTTGTTTAGTGGGCATTACAAAGACTATGGATAGAAAAACCACATCAAGCAATCCATTGCACTACAATGTACAAGTAAAAGAACAAAACTATCAGCCTGGAAAAAATGTAAAACCATGCTATATATTGTTAATGATAGGCATATTCAATGTAAGGGCATATAAAATAGATTTCGAAGAAGAAAATGTAATGCCATGCAACAGTAATCCCAGAAAAGCTGTTTCTATACTAATGTCATCCAAAATTGAGTTTAAGGCAAGAAGCATTACTAGTATCAAGAGGAAATGCAGAATAACAAAAAGGCCAATCCACTGCATATACTAATTCCAAGTATGCATACACCCAAATATACAACTTTGAGCTACAGAAATACACATCTGAAATAACTAAAAGGAAAGCTATAAATTAACTACCATAAACAAGGAGGTATTTCTCTTAATAAAGGAAAGAATGAACTGTAAAATCTACTGGATTTTGATGATTGGACACTGAAGATTGGAACCACATTAACAAAACTGATCTGTTTGAAATACATAGAACCCTGGAACCAGATATAGCTGCAAACATTCAGTAATAATCTGAATATGAAGTGTACATAGTGTATGTCATTGTTGTTCTTAAGTGCCATTGAGTCAGTTTCAACTCATAGTGACACTGTAAAGGGTTTCTGAGGAGTGGCTGGTGAGTTTGAACTGCCAATGATGTCGTTCAAACTGACTGTGTAGTCCAGCATATTAACCTGCAGGGTCACTGCAGGCCTCTGTATAAAGTATGAATCTAGGAAATTTAGAGTAAAGATCATTTTCCAGAGCATGAGTAAATTGAAATGGACAGGTATTGGCCATTTTGAATGGGATAATCATGTGAGTTACAATGTCAGGAAGAACAAATTGAAGAGAAATAGTGTTGCATTCATTGACATAAAACAGCATTAAATAATCTTGAAGTACAATGCTGTATATGATAGGATAATATCCAAACACCTATAAGTTTGGAAGACAAGTTATATAAAATAAATAAAAATATGACTATTATTCAAATTATTTATTACCCCCTGAAGTCAGTGATGATGAAGCTGGAGAGTTCTACCAATATCTTCAATCTGAAATTTATCAAACATGCAATCAGAAGCATTGGTAATTATTGGTCACTAGAATGCAAAAGGAGTCCTGGTGTGGTGCTGTGTGTTAATGCGCCAAACTGCAAAGCCATTTGAACTGCAAGGTCAGTGGTTTAAGCTCACCATCTGCTCCTCGGAAACCCTAAACAAGGTCGCTATGGGTTGGAATTGACTCGACGGCACTTAACAACAATAAGAATGCAAAAATTGGAAACAAAGAAGAAAGATCGGTACTTGGAAAAAATGTACTTGGTGACAGAAATAATGTTGGAGATTGAATGACAGAAATTTTTAAGACCAATGACTTATTCATTGCAAATACCTTTTTAAATAACATTATGATGATTACACACCCAGACATCAGTTTTAGGACTAAGGTGTGTATGATGCAAGCCATGGTATTTTCAATAACCTCATATGCATGCAAAAGTAGGATAGTGAATAAGGAGGACCATAGAAGAACTGCTGCATTTGAGTTATGGTGTTAAAGGAGATTATTAAAAGTGCCATGGACTGTCAAAAGAACAATTAGATCTGTGTAGGCAGATGTACAGTCAGAGTGCTCATTGGGAGCTAGAATGGCCAGACTTTGTCTTTCATGCTTCGGACATAGTGTCAGGAAGGACCAGTCACTGGAGAAGGATATCATGCTTGGTAAAGTGGAAGGTCGGAGAAACAGAGGAAGACCTCCAACAACATAGTAACGATTATGAGGTCGGCCCAGAATCAGGCATGTTTTGTTCTGTTGTGCATAGGGTCACTATGAGTCGGTACTGACTCAATGGCACGTAACAACAACAGTAACAACTTACACATGGATATCACCAGATGGCTTATATAGGTATCAAATTTACTACATCTGTGGAAGACATCCCCGGATGGAATATACAGGAATCAAATTTACGACATCTATGGAGAAGTTCAGTATCATCAGTGAAAACAAGGTTAGGGGTTGACTGACTGTGCAACTGACCAACAATTGTTTAAATTCAAATTCAGGCTGAAGCTGAAGAAAAAAAAAAAAGTCCATGAAAGCCAAAATGTTACATTTAGTATATTCTACCTGAGGGGTTCTGGTATGGTACTGTGTGATACAGAAAGTTTGGTTTGACACACAAGGTCAGAGGCTCAAACTCACCAACCATTCCTTGTAAACCCTATACAGGGTCACTATAAGTTGAAACTGACTCATAGACACTTAACACCAACAATATCATTTCCTACCTGGTAGCATACTGTCTCCATAGTATAAGCACTGGAATGGGAACCATAAGGATATCCCACAAGATCAGGTTCTAGCACACTAGTTACGCCAAGCGAGAACAATGAGGTTTTCTGCTCCAGCAATGATTTTTTTTTAAAGTCTCAGAAACCCTATATAGTGTTGCCATAAGTTGCAACTAACTTGATGTCACTTAACAACAACAATATAGTCACCTAAACTTTAGACATCATCTCAAGGACACATTTGGTGCACAAGACACTAATGACTGAAGACCAGGTAAGTTGTGGATGGCATCAATAACATCATACATAAAAAATGCAAAAGATTATTAAAGAGACAGGAAAACATCAAAGTGGATGTCAGAAGAGGCTCTTAAACTTGCTCTTTAAGACAGAGAGGCTAAAGCAGCTGGAACAAATGCTGAAGTAAAATGCTGAATGGAAAATTTCTAAGAGCATTTCAGGAAGACTATAGAAAGTGATATAATGAAATTTGCAAAGACCTAGAGTTAGAAAATGAAAAGGGAAGAAAACACTCAGCATTTTTCAAACTGAAAGAACTGAAGAAAAAAATCTGAGCCTCATGTTGCAATATTGAAGGATAATGTGGACAAAATATTGAATGATTCAGGAAGCATCAAAAGAAGATAGACAAACTATACAGATCCACTCTACCAAAAGGACCTTGTCAAATTTCAACCATTTAAAGGGGTACCATAATATCAAGAATCATGAAGGAAGAAGGAAAAAGTTTAAACTGCACTGAAGGCATTGGTGGAAAACAAGGCTTCAGGATTGATGGAATACAAAGTGAAATGTTTCTATGAACTTAGGCAGTTCTGTAGTTATTCACTGGTCTATGCAAAGGTGACTCAAAAGAATGTGGAAATTGTCAAACAATATCATTATCACATTCAAGTAAAATTTTGTTGAAGAGAATTAAAAATCATTTTTCCAGAAGTACATGGATAGGAAATTGCCAGAAATTCAAGAAGGATTCAGAAGAGAATGTGAAATTAGGGATGTAATTGCTGACATCAGATGGATCTTTGCTGAAAGCAGAGAAAAACAGAAAGATGTTTACTTGTGCTTTTAATGACTATGCAAAGACATTAGACTGTGTGGATCCTAAAAAATTATGGATAACATTGCAAAGAACGGGTGTTGCAGAACACTTAATTGTGCTTTGAAAAGAACAAGGAGATACTGAATGCTTTACTATTAGGAAATGTGGGCACCGGGGTTATATCCTTTCACCACTATTATTTAGTCTGTATGTTGAACAAAAAAATCCATTGAGCTGGATTATATAACACCAGGATTGAAGTAAAACCCATTTACAACTTGAATTACACATATGACACAACCTTACTTGGTGGAAGGGAAAAGGACTTGAAATACTTATGATGAAGATGAAGTTTAAAAAAAAAAAAATACAGTCCTCATTATGGATTTTAGCTCAATGTAAACAAAAGGAAAATACTCCAAACAGGACCAATAAATAACACCTTGATAAATGGAGAAAGGATTGAAGACCTGAAAGACTTTATTTTTCTTGGCTCAACAATCAACAGATCAGTTAAAAATCAAAGGCAAACTTCTGCAAAAGACTTCTTTCAAGTGTTAAAAATCAAATATGTCACTTTGAAGACTAAGTGCAACAGAACCAAGTTGTGGTATATTCATTCACCTCATATGCATGTGAAAGTTGGAAAATGAATAAGAAAGACAGTAGAAGAATCTATGTACTTTAATTAGGGCGTTGGAGAAGAGTATTGAATGTAACATGGACTACCAGAAGAACAAACAAAACCATTCATCAGAAATTCAGCTAAAATCCACTACTTGTGGATGTATTGATAATTACTGGTAATTGGAATGCAAAGGTTGGAAAAAACAGTGGAAGGAACAACAATTGGAAAATTCAGCCTTTGCTATAGATATGATGCTGGAAATTGCATGATAGACTTTTACAAGACAAATGATTTACTCATAGAAAATACTGTTTTAAAACAACATAAATGATGGCTATATACATGGAACTCACCAGATGGAATACACAGAAATCAAATTGACTACATCTGTTAGAAGATAGTGGAGAAGCTCCATATCATCAATCAAAGCAGAGCAAGGAGCAGACTGTGGGATGGACCATAAAGTGTTCATATGCAAGTTCAGAGTGAAGCTGGTAAAAATGAAAACAAGTCCATGAGAGCCAAAATGTGACCTTGAAGATGTCCCAGGATGGTGAGACTTTACTTCTCATACTTTTGACATGTTATCAGGAGGAATCTGTCTCTGGAGGCTGACATAATGCTTGGTAAAGTATATTATAGAACATGGTGGCATTGTAGATTAAGCACTGGATTGTTTATCACAATGTTTGGGTTTGAAGTCTATCAGCTGCTCCACAGGAGAAAGATGAGACTTCTGCTCTTGCAAACATTGTTGCTATATGCCAGAACTGTCTTAATGGCATTTAATCACAACAATAACAACAT
>NW_006408593.1:1108215-1122365 GCF_000296735.1 Chrysochloris asiatica | reverse complement strand
CACTAGACTGCAAGGTCGATTTGAACTGCAAAATTGGTGGTTCAAACTCACCAGCTCCTCCTCAGAAACCCTACCTATACAGGGTCACTATGATTTGATTCCTACTTGATGGCCATCAAGTTGGTTTTGACCCATAGCAATCCTGTATAGGGTTTACAAGGAGTGGCTGCTGAGCTTGAACCACTGATCTTGTGGATCAAACGACTTTGCAGTCCAGCACCAGGAGTCCTCCCACAAACATTACAACTTTGGAAACCCTATACAGGGTCGCTATTAATTGGGAATGACTGGACAGTAGTTAACAACCATTCACATCTTGTTTTCATGGAGCTAGAACTGCCAATCTTGTGGTTACCTTTCCAGTGATTATCCAACAGTGCCACGTATGCTATTTATATATATTATTTCTGTGACCCCATCAAAGGTTGAATTACCTTTGAAAACCTTTGAAAGAAGTTAGAATTAGACAATAGAAGGTCAGCAATTCAAGCCCATCAGCTGCTCTTCTAAAACCATATACAGAGTTGCCATGAGTTCAAACATATTTAATGGCACTAACAAGTCTTTAGTAATTCATAGATCTTTGAGGACAAAAAGATCTTAAGGTTTTATATCCTCAATGACTCAAAGTCACTCTTAAAAGTAACCCTTTTGTTAAATACTGTTAGGATGGTTCCGACTCATAGCAAACCCATATAGGATTTCCAAGGATTGGCTTGTGGGTTTGAACAGTCAACCTTGAAGTTAGTAGTCCAGTGCTTATCTTATAGTGCCATAGTTTAAACAAGTTATCTAAAATGCAATCTAGTAATTTTCACCCTCATTGGCACGAGTCCCTCCAACCAATGAATGTAAAGGTACTTGCATTATCTATGTGATGACAGCTGCTTTGGCATGCTGTTGAGTTTGCTCAGACTCCTAGCAATGTCGTATAGAGTTCCCGAGGATATAATTCTGAGGGACCAGAAGGTTGCATCCTTCTTCTGCACAGTAGTTGGTATATTTGAACTTCTGAGTTTGCCAAATGAAAGTATTTGACTGTCTTGTAGATATTGATTTCCCCTGTCTACTACTGTAAAATAGACATTTAAGTGTGAGAGAAATGAATATTGGGAATTATGATTATAGAATGCTGGCAAGCCCATCTTCAGTTATAACTGATTGAATTTGCTAAAAGGGGAACTAGAATTTCCCCATGAAGATAGACTTCTTGTTAAACATTTGTTGAGTATGGGGCCTCGAGTATAATCTAAAACCCCACGCAGAACCTTCTGAGTTGGGACATTCCCACTTGAAAAGACATGCAGACCAACCCAGAACTCCTGGGAAAACAGAAGATTCTCATTTAAAGATGTTGTTGTTGTTAGGTGCCATTGAGTTGGTACTGACTCATAGCTACCCTGTGCACAACAGAGCGAAACTCTGCCCAGTCTTGGGCCAACCTCACAATTGATGCCAAACTTGAGGCTGTTGATGCTGCAGGTCTTCCTCTTTTTTTCTGACCCCCCACCATACCAAACATAATATCCTTCTCCATCAACTGGTCCCTCCTGACAATATGTCCGAAATATGAGAGACAAAATTTGGGCATCATGGCCTCCAAGGAGCACTGGCTGTACTTCTTCCAACACAGATCTGTTGGTTCTTTTGGCAGCCCATGGCACTTTCAAAATTCTCCTCCAACACCATAATTCAAAGGCATCAATTCTTCTATGGTCTTCCTTATTCACTGTCCCAGCTTTTACATGCATATGAAGTTATTGAAAATACCATGGCTTGGGTCAGGCACACCTTAGTCTTCAAGCTGACATCTTTGCTCTTCAACACTTTAAAAAGGTCTTGTGCAGCAGATTTGTCTAATGCAATACGTCGTTTGATTTCTTGAGTGCTGCTTCCATGAGTGTTGATAGTTGATCCAAGAAGAATGAAGTCCTTGACAACTTCAATCTTTTTTCCATCGGTAAGAATGTTGTTTATTGGTCCAGTGCTGAGGATTTTTGTTTTCTTTACATTGAGATGCAACCCATACCAAAGGCTGTAGATTTAAAGATAGACCTACAGAAAAAGTAAACTGTTTGTCTGTTAGAATATCAATCAAGATCTTTGCTCTGGAGACATCAAAGCAAGAAAATCCAGCCCATCAGGAAAACCCACTTATAAGATTGAAACTCAAAGGGAACCCAAGAGCAGTCTAGTGTGCTTATTGGTGACTAGTTTGGTCTACTTGTGAGTGGAAGTGGGAGACAGTCCTTAAAGGAGCTGAAGAGTTCATCTTTCTCCTATGGAGTGGCTGGTGTATTCAAACTGCTGACCTTGCAGTTAGCAGTCCAAAATGTAGCCCACTACACTTCCAGGGCTCATTACATACATGATAAGATGGTATTAATATCTTAGCGGCTGAGAGAAGAGAGTAACAGAAATAGGTCTAATTTGTTTCATTGACTATGCAAAGATATTTCATTCTGTGGATCTTAACAAATTATATATAACATTAGGAAGAGTGGGAGTTCTAGAACAATTAATTGTACTTATATGGAATGTGTTCATAGACCAAGTAACAGTAGTTCAAATAAAATGAGAGGATATTGTTGTTGTTACTAAATGCAGTTGAGCCCTTTTCACTCATAGCTACTTTGTATAGAGTTTCTGAGGCTGTAAGCCTTTATGGGAGCTGGAATCCTCATCTTTCTCCTGCTAATTGGCTGGTGGGCTCAGACTTTGACTTTGTGGTCCTCAGTCCAATGATTATACTATGGAGCCAACCAAGGGATACTGAGTAGTTTAAAATCAAGCCAAATGTGCATCCTTTCACTGTACTTATTCAATCTTTATCCTAAGCAAATAATTTGGGAAACTGGACCACATAAAAGAGAATTCAGCCTCAGAATTGGAGGAAGATACATTGACAACCTATAATATACAGATGGCACAACTTTGCTTGGGGAAAGCAATGAGAATTTGAAGCAATCAGTAATGAAGGTCAGAAACTACAGCTTGACCAACAGAATGTGGAAATTATCAGACAATCTCTTTGATATATCATGCAAGTAAAGTTTTACAAAAGGTAATACAGAAATGGCTACAATCATACAGTGACAGAGAACATCCAGAGGTCCAAGCCGGATTCACAAGAGGCTGTGGAATGAGGTATACCATTGCTGATGTCTGATGGATCTTGGCTGAAAACAGACAATATCAGAAAGATGTTTACCTGTGCTTCATTGACTACACAAAGGCTTTCAATTGTGTGGATCATGACAATCTATGGACAACATTGCGAAGTATGAGTATTTCAAAACACTTAATTGTGCTCATGAGAAATCTGTACCTGGACCAAGAGGCAGTTGTTCGAACAGAACATGTGAATACTGAACGTTTTAAAATGAAGAAAGGTGTGCGACAAGGTTGTATTCTTTCACCATACTTATTCAACCTATATGCTGAGAAAACAATCTGAGAAGCTGGGTTCTATGAAGAAAAATGTGGCATCAGGATTGGAGTAAGAGTCATTAACAACCTGCGATATGCAGATGATACAACCTTGCTTGCTGAAAGTGAAGAGGACTTAAAACATTTACTGATGGAGATCAAAGAGCACAGCCTTTGGTATGGATTACGTCTCAATGTCAAGAAAACAGAAATCTTCACCAATGGACCAATAAACAACACTCTTATTAATGGAGAAAAGATTGAAGTTGTCAAGGACTTCATTCCTCTTGGATCAACTATCAACACTCATGGAAGCAGCAGTCAAGAAATCAAATGACGTATTGCATTAAGCAAATCTGCTGCACCAGAACTTTTTAAGGTGTTGAAGTGCAAAGATGTCAACTTGAGGACTAAGGTGTGCCTGACCCAAGCCATGGTGTTTTCAATAACCTCATATCCATGTGAAAGCTGGACAGTGAATAAGGAAGACCATAGAAGAATTGATGCCTTTGAGTTATGGTGTTGGAAGAGAATGTTGAACGGGCTGTCAAAAGAACCAATAGATCTGTTTTGGAAGAAGTGCAGCCAGAGTGCTCCTTAGAGACCAAGACGGCCAAACTTCATCTCTCATAGTTCGTACATTTTGTCAGGAGGGAGCAGTCACTGGAGAAGGAGATCATGGTTGGTAAGGTGGAGGGTCAGAGAAAAAGAGGAAGACCCCCAATGAGATAGATTGGTCAAGTGGCAGCATTGATGGACTCAAGCATAGCAATAGTAGTGAGGTTGGCCCAGGATCGGGCAGTGTTTCGTTCTGCTGTGCATAAGGTCACTATGGATCGGTACTGACTGGATGGCACCTAACAATAACAACAACAACAAGGTAAAGAACTCTTCTTCTAATGTTACACAGTATTCTGTTGTGATCCCTAGGATTTTTATTGGATACTTTGAAGTAGATCACCAGCATGTCCTTCCTAATGTATCTTTGTTTGGATAATGTGTAGAAACCTGTCAACCATGATTGATTTTGCTAGTAATTGAAATATTAGTGGGATAGCTTTCATCATCATGACAACACAGAAACCACCGCAGCATAAATGGCTAACAAACGTGTGGCGACAGGTTAAACAGTACTTGAAAATTTTGTTGCTAGATGCTTGCATCTAGAGAGGAAGTTTGGCTATACTGTAAACTTAAAACAGGAATTTACTTAAAAGGTATGGAAAATATCTCGACCATGGAGTTGAAACACGAACTTGAACAAAATATGGAAATGACATAAAAATTCCCTATTTATTGTATCTGGAATGCAAGATAAGAATACATGGGGGTTCTTGTCTGGCTTAGGAGTATTCAGGTCACTTCATATAATTGAAAATAAACTTTATGTTACAGTTTGCAAAACTTACAGATACTTTTGTGGTTGAGTATTATTTTTTATTAGAGTAACTAAGTGAAAAGTTCAAGTTCAGGTCTAAGAGTATATCTGTCACATTCTAGTTCAACAAAATAAAATGTAAAATTCTCATCACAACTACCATTTTTGAGCAACCTGCATAACAGCATATTTAAAATTGTAATGTATATACATTTCTTACTCTAGTATCTCCTAGGCAAATGCATCTGGGAATAGAACAGGAACTAGGGTCAGCTTCTCATCTATTCCTGCAGAGTCCATCTAAACACAAAGCTTTTTGAAGACAGTGGGAACTGTGTGCTTGGATGTTTTCTGCATGGAAGCAGAGCCAGAGAACTTAAGGCAATAGAAGCTGTGTGTAGTTGTGATTGCAGGATGCCCTCCATAACTGGTGTCACATTTTAATAGAATCTGCAAGTCTCTGATTCTTTTAAGTGATTCTCCAAAGTGTTTTGTATTCTTTCTCTGTGACTTACTCACTTTATATCTTTCCAGGTAAAAAATCTCCAGCTTAGGACAAAATAATATGACAGCTCAAGGCAACTTGTGCTGAAGTGAATTATCTAATGTTTCTTCCAGTCATAGTCTGTAACTTCTATCAAACGACATTTCTGCCCTGTTGGATCTGGATAAGAGAAGGTGGGAGAAGATATTGATAGGATGAGGATGACAAAATCAGCTGCAGATGCTAGCAGAGTTAATTGTAGCTGTAAAAACTTGAAACTCTAGCATGTGTATAAAGCAAACCATCTCAGAAGTAGGATGGGGGATCTCACTACCATCAAAGAAGGGCCAGGAGGGGAGCGTGTCCTTTGGACCACAAGACCCCTGCCCGTTGAACCTCCTCAGTCAGTCACAGGGAGCTTTGATATCTTGATTGTTGTGCTAGAGTTTATTGAGACTCATAATGATCCTAAAGACACAGTGGAAATTCCCCTTAGGGTGTCCAAGGCTGAAATCATTATGGAAGCAAGCTAGTACATGATTCTACTAAGAGGTGACTGGGAAGCTCTAACTTCTAACCTTTTGGTTAATGGTGCATAATTTAACTACTGCATCATCAGGGTCCCTCTTGTACTGGTCAATATGTGTCAAATAAATTCTCTGGAATTTACATTTATTATGTTGTTGATGGTGTGGTTGAGTTGGTACTGACTCATAGTGACACAATGCATTGAAACATTCCCAGACCTGCACCACCTCACAATCATTGCTAAGCTTGAGTCCATTGCTGTTGCCACCTCCACTTTACCAAGCAGGATGTCCTTCTCCAGGGGACTGGTCCCTTCTGCTACTATGTCCGAAGTATGAGAGATGGAGCCTGAAGTTTGGACATCTGGATTCTAAGAAGCACTCCAGGTATACTTTTTCCAACACAGATTTGTTCGCTTTTTTTTTTTTTTTTTTGGAGTTAAATGGTATTTCCAATATTCTCCTCCAAATCCATAATTCAAATGCATCAGTTCTTCTACAGTCTTCTTTATGCATTATCCAACATTCACATGTATATGAGGTTATTGAAAATGCCTTAGATCACAAACTGTCATCTTTGATCTTCAACACTTTACTTGTTTAACAGATTTGCCTAATGCATTATGTCATTTGATTTCTTGACTGCTGATTCCATGAGTCTTGATTGCTGGTTTAAGCAAAATGAAGAATTTGACAACTTCAGTCTTTTCTCTATTTATCTTGATGTTATTATTGGTCCAGTGGTGAGGATTTTTGTTTTTTTTTACATTGAAGTGCAATCCATACTGAAAACGGTGGTCTTTAATCTTCGTCAGTAAATATTTTAAGTCCTCTTTGCTTTCAACAAGCAAGGTTGGATCATCTGTATATCGAAGGTTGTTAATGAGTCTTCCTCAAATCCTGATGTCACATTTTCCTTCACATAATCCAGCTTCTCAAATTATTTGCTCAGTATACACATTGAATGATTATGGTGAAAGAATACAACCCTGGCACACACCTTTCCTAATTTTAAACCATTAGGTATTCCTTTGTTCTGTTAGAACATCTGCCTCTTGGTCTATGTACAGGTTTCTCATGAACACAATCAAGTGTTCCAGAATACTTATCCTCTGCAATTTTGTCCATAGCTTGTCATGATCCAAACAATTGAAAGCCTTTGCATCGTCAACAAAGCACAGGCAAACATCTTTCTGCTATTTCTCTGCTTCCAGTCAACATACATTTGACATCAGCAATTATATCTCTCATTCTATGTCTTTGTCTGAATCTGGCTTGAACCTCTGACTGTTCCCAATTAATAATTAATGTATTGTTGCAGCCATTTTTGAATGACCTTTGTAAATTTTTACTTGCATTTGATATTAATATTATTGTCCTATGATTACCAAATCTGTTGGGGCACCTCTCTTTGGAATGGATACAAAAATGGATCTCTTCTAATCATTTGCCCAGGTAACGATCTTCCAAATTTCTTGGCATAAATGAGTGCCCCCAGTGACATATCAGTTTGTTGAAAGATTTCAATTTGTATTTCATCAATTCATATAGCCTTGTTCTTTACCAACACTTCCAATGGGTCTTAGACTTCTTTCAGTATCACTGGCTCTTGCTCATATGCTACCTCTTAAAATGTTTGAACATTGACAATTTCTTTTTGGTACAATGATTCTGTAGTTTTCCCATCTTCTTTTGAGGCTTTAAACATCATTCAATATTTTGCCTACAGAGTCCTTCAATATTCCAAGTTGAAGGTTGAATTTTTTCCTTAATTCTCTCAGCTTGAGAAATTCTGAGTGTGTTCATCCCTTCTGGTTTTCTAATGCAAGATCTTTGCACATTTCATTATAATATTTGGCTTGGTTTTATCAAGTTGCCCTTTGAAATTTTCTGTTCAGCTCATTTACCTCCTCATTTCTTCCATTTACTTTAGTAACTATACCATGGAAAGCAAGTTTCAGAATCTCTTCTGACATCCATTTTGGTCTTTTTCTTCTTTATTCTCTTTTTAATGACATTTTGCTGTCATCCTGTATGATGTAATTGATATCATCCCACAACTATTCTGGTCTTTGGTCATTAATGTCTAATTCATAAATAGGTTCTTGAGATCATCTATAAATTCAGGTGGGATATGTTCGAGGTCATATTTTGGCTCTCATAGACTTGTTTTAATTTTCTTAAGATTCATACTGAACTTGCTTATAAGCAATTGATGGTCTGTTCTACAGTCTTCACTTTGCGTTGTTTTGATTAATGATTTGAAGCTTTTCCACCATTCTTTCCACAGATGTAGTCAATTTAATATATGTGTGTTACATTTGGTGAGGTTCATGTGCATAGTTGTCTTCTATGCTGTTTAAAAAGGCATTTGCAATGAACAAGATAGTTAGTGGTCTTTCAAATTTTTATTATGTGATCTCCAGCATTGTTTCTATCACCAAAGCCATATTTTCCAACGACTGGTCCTTTCTCTTTGTTCTCAACTTTTGCTTTCCAATCACCAGTAATTTTCAATACATCTTGATTGCTTGTTTGATCAATTTCAGACTGAAGAAGTTGGTAGAATTCTTCAACTTCATCATCACTTTCTTTAATAGTTGGAGTGTAAATTTGAATAGCAGTGTTATTAAGTGGTCCTCCTTGTAGGTGTATGTATATTATCCTATCACAGATAACATTGTATTTCATGATAGATCTTGAAATGTTCTCTATTTGATGATGAATGTGATGTAATTCCTCTTCACTTTGTGTTTCCCAGCATAGTATAATCATTGATTTTCAGACTCAATATTATCAATATCAATCCATTTCCATTTAGTAATGCCTAGAATATCAATGTTTATGCATTCCATTTCATTTTTGACAACTTCAAAATTTCCTAGATTCATACTTCATACATTCCATGCTCTGATTATTAATGGAAGTTTAAAGCTGTTTTTCCTCACTTTGAGTTGTGCCCCATCAACTAATGAAGATTCCCAAAATGTCACACCATTAGCATCATCACTGTCAACTCTAATTTGAGGAGGCAGCTCTTTCCCAGTCATATTTTGAGTACCTTCCAAACTGAGGGCTCATCTTCCAGCACTATGTCTGACAGTATTTTGATGCTCTTTAACATATTGCATTATTCAATATTCTTGTGCTATCTGACAATGTTCCACTACTATTCATTTGGTTTTCAGTGACTAAATATTCGAAAGTGGTTCATCTCTACTTCTTCCTAGTCTTTCTCATTCTGGAAGCTCATCTGAAATCCGTCCACAATGGGTGCCACTGTTGGCATTTCCCAGAGTCATTATTACTGCTATGTTCCAGCCCCTGTGTAAATCACTAAAGTTACTCATATAAAAGGAACAACTATTCACACCAACATTAACAGTGAAATTTACAAACAAAAAACAAATAGCAAATGCTGGCAAGGTTGTGGTGAGACTGGGACCCTCTTACAATGCTGGTGGAACTGTAAAATGGTTCAACCACTCTAGACAGTGGAATGGCAAGTTCTCAGAAAGTTGGAAATGGAAATACTTATGACCCAGCAATCATATACTTGGCACATATCCACAAGAAATATGTGCCAGGACACAAGTAGATAGATGCACACTGATATTCATCACAGTACTATTACCAATAACAAAAAGATGGAGATAGCCTAAGTGCCAAAAATGAAAAACTAAGATAAATAAATTTTGGTACATACACAATATGGAATACTATGCAATGTTGAAGAGTAATGATGAATCTGCAAAACACTTCATAACTTGGATGAACCCGGAGGATGTTATGCTAAATGAAATTAGTCAAACAGTAAAGGACAAATATTACATGAGACCATTTTTGTAAAAGCTTAAGAAAATGTAAAAACAACTATGACAACAAAATATTCCATTTAGGCTGTTTATTTGAAACAGTAATTTCTTGTAGTATCTTGCATTTACTTGATATGGATTTTTTTTATCCAATGTCTCCTTAATTCCCACCAAGTGATTAGAGGAGACCCAGCAGATAAGATGTACAGGACTCTAAATCTGGGATTGGTTAGTTTGCCATTCAGCTAAGTTTAAAAGGAGCCATCTCAGAGCAAGGGGCAGATTATTCCAGACCATCAAGAAGGAGAAACATAAGTGGAATGTAAGATCCCTACCTAGAAAATGGTGAAAACAGAGATGGTGGCAGAGGCAGCAACGTGGAGCAACTATCGACATCTAGTCCCATGAACTGAGTAAAGCTGTGTGCCTACAGGGAGGATGCTGGCCTGCAGAATGTACCCTTTGAACATTTACTGATTTACTAAGAGAGCTGAGTAACATTTGCTGTAACAAAACAGAGGCCATGGGGCCACATGTCTGAAAGGCCTAAGATACGAGTGAGGCATGCCTGCAGAAAGGTAGACAATAGGTATTCCTGAGTAGAAAGCGGATGCATCCTGAGTTATTTTTTATCCTTAAGTGTAATCTGTTCACTTTCCTAACAGACCCTATATATTTTTTTTTTTTAAAAAAAGGAGCAAACAGTCTCTGCCTTCTACGAAGTCAAGATATTTAGTTGTTTACCTCCAAATACTACACTATTTTATACAATTATAAATCATATGTTGTTGTTAATTGCTGTTGAGTTGGTTCCAACTCATAATTATCTTGTATAGGGTTTCCAAAGATTTTTAAATATTTGCAGAAGCAGAATGCCTCATTTTTCTCCTGAGAGCAGCTGGTAGGCTGAAACCACTGACCTTTTTGTATACATTTCAGTGATTATCCTACAGAGCTACTGTTTTCCCTCTAAGTCATATGTTATTGTTAAGTGCCTTAGAGTCAGTTCTGACCCATAGTGACCTTGTGGAGATTTTCTGAGGTGAAAATCTTTGATATAACAGAAAGCTTCATCTTTCTCCCACAACCATGCAGAGCAGAAAGCCTCATTTTTTCTCCTGAGGAGCAACTGGTGGGCTCAAACTTCTGATTTGTGGTTTGCAGTCCAGTGTTTATCATCTAGAGCCTTTGCACTCTCCTAAATCATATACAAGTGACTAAATTGAATAAATGAAACAATGACTTTTCATAAGGCATACTGTGATCAACTACTTTTTTCAGAATATAATGGGTATCTCAGTGGTCCATACAGAATTGAATTATCAGAGTCTTCATAGAACAAAAAATGTCTTCACTACTGATGTTAGTATTGATTGAAATCAGGAGTTGGGCCAAAGTCACTGGCTGTTCCTCAGAGTACAAACCAACTGTGTGCCTAAAATAGTGACAGGGCTACTTATAAGTCATTGGAGGCCAGGGCAGAGATGGAGAAAGAACCACAAACAATCAGATCTGTTTTCAAACTGATACAGAAATTCTTGTCAAACAAATATTGTGGCTATTGCTATGTGTTATCAAAGTGATTTTGACTTGTAGATACATCATAAAATAGATTTATGCACATTGGGTTTCCTAGTCTTAAATCTTTCTGGGAACATATTTCAATCTTTTCTCTTGCTAGTTGGTACCACCAACTTTTCAGTTAGCAGTCAATTGCTGAACCATTGTACTACCAGGGCACCCTCAAATATGCATTGCAAGCACAATTTTACTCACTGAATTATTAAATGAAAACTTCAAACCAACTTTTGGTTGAACACTCAGAGATGACAGCAGTCAAGAAATCAAAATAATATTACATTAGGAAAAGCTGCCTCAAAAGACCTTTGTAAAGTGTTAAAGAGCAAAGATGTCACTTTGAGTATTAAGATGCACCTGATCCAAGCCATGGTTTTTTTCTATCACCTCATATGAATGTGAAAGTTCAACAGTGAATAAGGAAGGCTTCAAAGAATAGATGCATTTTAATTACGATGTTGGTGATGAATATTGAAAGTACCATGAATTGTCAGAACAAACAAATATGTTTTGGAAGAAATACAATCAGAATACTCCTCAAAAGTGAGGATGGCGTTTTCGTGTTTGGTAAAGTGGTAAATCAGAGACAAAGAAGAAGAAACCCAATGAGATGGATTGACACAGTGGCAGCATCAATGGGCTCAAACATAACAATTGTGAGAATGGTACAAGACCACGCAGTGTTGTGCACAGGGTCATTATGAGTTGTAAGTGACTCAATAGCACCTAATGACAGCAAATAGCTTGCCAACCATGATGGCCTTCTGCAGGGACTGGTCTCTATTAATAACATATCCAAAGTCTATAAAATTAACCCTCTTCATCCTTGCTTTTAAGGAGACTTCTGACTGTACTTCTGAGACAGATTTGTTCAGACTTCTAGTAGTTCATGGCATATTCAATATTCTTCACCAACAACACAATCCAAAGGCATCTAGTCTTCTTTGGTCTTCATTATCTATTGTTTGTTTTGTGTGTGATATAAAGTGGTTGAAAGTAACATAGGTCAAGAACACATTAATCCTCAAAGTAAAATTTTTGTTTTTTAATTCTATAAAGAGGCTTTTGGTAGCATATTTGCCTAATGCAATATGTTGCATGATCTCTTGACCACTGTTTTCATTAGAGATGAATGCAAATGCAAATAAATGAAATCTTTGACAACTTCAGTAGGAATATTCTTACAATATCTAGTCATTCTTTTGAATACTCCCAGGGAACAAACACCTACATAGGTTCAAAATTGGTTCTACATTAGACAGACACAGAATTTGAATCATGACTTCAAAACTTTTTGTTGTTGCTGTTGTTAGGTGCCATCAAGTGGGATCCAATCCATAGTGACCCTGTGTGCAATAGAATTAAATGCCGCCTAGTCCTGTGCCATTCTCACAATTCCTACTGTACCAACACATCTTGTTGGGGGTATCCCACTTTTTCACTGAACCTCCACTTTACCAAGCATGATGCCTTTCTCCAGGGACTGGTCCCTCCTGATAATATGTCCAAAGTATGAGGCAGGGAGTCTGGCCATCTTGTTTTCTAAGGAGACTTCTGGTTGTACTTCTAACACAAATTTGTTTGCTTTTCTGGCAATCCATGGTACTTTTAAGGAGCTCTGGTAGTGTAGTGGTTACGGATTGGGCTGTGAACTGCAAGGTCAGCAGTTCGAAACTACCCACTGTTCAGCGGGAGAAAGATGAGGCTTTCTATTCCTGTAAAGATGTGCAGCCTCAGAAACCCTGCACAGGGACTCTATGAGTTGGAACCGACTCCGCGGCACATAACCAACCAACCAATGGTACCTTTAAATTCTTTTCCAATATCATAACTAAAATGTATAAATTCTTCTATGATGTACTTTATTCATGTCCAATTTTCACATACATTTGAGGCTACTAGAAATACTAAAACAATAAACTATATAAAATTTATAACTTTCAACATAAGATTTGCCCTCTGTGAAAAAGGATAATAGATGTTCATGCCTCATGTTGTTGCTGTTGAGTGCCATCGAGTTGGTTCTGATCTGTAGTGACCCTGTATAGGATTTCCAAGGAGTGGCTGGTGAGCTTGAACCACTGACCTTGTAGTTCTTTGATCTTCACCAGTAAGTATTTTAATTCCTCTTCAGTTTCAGCATGCAAGATTATATAATCTGCATATCATGGCCTTTAGTGAGTCTTCCTTCTTCCAATCCTGATGCCCATTCTTCTTCATGTAATACTACTGCTTGCATTATTTGCTCAGCATACTGATTGAATTAAGTATGTTGAAATAATATAACCCTGGCATATACCTTTCCTGATTCTAAACCATCCAATATCCTCTTTATCTGTTCAAACAACTGCCTCTAGGCCTATATGCAGATTCTTTATGATCACAATGAAATGTTCTGGAATTACTATTCTTTGCAAAGTTATCCACAGCTTGTCATGATTCACACAGTCAAAAATGTGTGCATATTCAATAAAGAAAAAGTAATATCTTTCAGTCAAGATCCATCTGACGTCAGGAATGATATCTCTAGTTCCATGTCGTCTTCTGATTCTGGTTTGAATTTCTGGCAATATTCTATTGATGTTTCAGTCATTTTTAAAATAGCTTCAGAAAAAATTTACTTGCATGTGATATTAATGATGCTGTTCAATTATTTCTGTATTCCATTGGGTCTCCTCTCTTTGGAACCGACACAAATATGGATCTCTTCCAATTGGTTGGCCAGGTAGTTGTCTTCCAAATTTCTTAGTATGAATGAATGAGTACCTGGAATACTGCATCAGTTTGTTGAAAGGTTTCAATCTATATTCTGTCAATTTCTGGAAACTTGTGTTTCGCCAGTGCCTTCTTCCTTCAGTAGTATTGGTTCTTGGTCAGGTACTACCTTTTGAAATGGTTGAAAATTGACTATTTCTTTTTGTTACAAAAACTCTGCATTT
>NW_006408593.1:1106069-1107370 GCF_000296735.1 Chrysochloris asiatica | reverse complement strand
GAAGCTCATGTGTATAATCACCTTTAATGTTTAAAAAAGTTATATGCAATTAACAAGTCATTGGTCTTGCAAAATTCTGTCATCTGACCTCCAAAATTAGTCTCAAAATGTTCTATCATTTGATCTCCAGAATAATTTCTATCACTAACTCCATATTCACCAGCCACTGATCCTTCCTCTTTGTTTCTAACCTTCATATTCAATCCACCAGCAATTATTAGTACATTTTGATTGCTTGTTTGATCAATGTCAGTCCAACGAAATTTGTTGAATTCTTCAATTTCATCATTACATGCTTTAGTGGTTGGTGTGTAAATTTAAATTATAGTCATAATAACTGGACTTCCTTGTTGTTGCTGTTGTTGAATACCATTGATTTTGTTCCAACTCATAGTGATTCGGTATAGTTTTCAAAGGAGCAGCTGGTGTGTTTGAACTGCTGACTTTGCGGTTCAAACTGACCTTGCAGTCCAACACATTATCCTGCAGTGCCATACCAGATCTTCCTTGTAGTTTTATGGATATTATCCTATCACATTGTACTTCAAGATAGATCATGAAATGATCTTTTTGATGATGAAGGCATCACCATTCTTTTTCAATTTGTCATTCCTGGCATATTAGTCCACAAGATAAGATTGTCTGGTTCAAAACACCTAATACATTCCATTTCTGCTCAGTAATGCTTAGGATATTGATCTTTAGGCATTCCATTTCATTTTTGACAACTTCTGAGGTCATAACAAACTCTGTGTAACATTGTAAAGAATGGGTATTCCAAAGTACTTAAATATGCCAATGTAGAAATTATACATAGACCAAGAGGTAGTCATTTGAACTGAATAAGGGGATGCTGAGTGGCTTAAGACAAGAAAAGTCTGTGTCAGAATTGTATACTTGGACCATACTAATCCAATATGTATGCTGACCAAAGAATCTGAGAAATTAGATTATAGGAAGAAAAATGTCAGCAGTAAAACTGGAGGAAACCTTGCTTGCTAAAATCAAAGAGAACTTGAAGCACATACTGATTATGACCAGGGACTATAATCTTCTGTATGAATTATACCTCAATGTAAAGAAAACAGAATTCTTGGATCTATAAACAACATTATGCTAAACAGAGAAAAAAAATGCAAGTATCCTAGGATTTCATTTTAGTCGGATCCATAATCAACACTCAGGAAACCAACCATCAAAAAATCAAATGGCATATCTGTTGCAAGGTAACTCTTTAAAATGCTGATGATTTCCCTTTGAGGACTAAGGTGTGCATTATTCAAGCTATAGAAAAGGTATGC
>NW_006408593.1:1104266-1105249 GCF_000296735.1 Chrysochloris asiatica | reverse complement strand
GCCCAGGATCAGGCAGTGTTTTGTTCTGCTGAACATAGGTTCGCTATGAGTTGATACTGACTCTATGGCATCTAACAACAACAACAAATATTCATGCAAAACTTAGGCAATGAAGAAGAAAAACCAAAGAACTGATGCATTTGAATTTTGGTGCTGGAGAAGAATATTGAATTACCATTGTGATAGTTAAAGTTCTGTGTCATCTTGGACAAGCTAGGAGTCTCAGTGGATTGGCAGTTAAAATGAGATAACCCCCCATTATGAGATCTTCTTTTAGCAGCCAATCAAATGGAAAGAAGATCCCTTGGAGGTCTGTTCCCAAATATGTGGTCAATCTGGCAAAACTTCTTTGCATTTTTTGCTGGATTTGGTTCCTGCATTTGGTTCCTAATCTGGTTTCTGGTTCTTTACCTTGAGCCAGCAGTATACCTTATTGTTTGCTGATGCTGGGAATCAAAAACAGTCTGTCATCTCACCTGCTAATCTTGGATTAATTTGCCTCTTCAACCAAACCTTGCCTTCTGACCTGCTGACCTTGTATTCATCAAACCTTTAGGCTATGTAAATCAGGAGATGCCTTCAGCCTGACATCTGACCTACAGACTTTGGGAGAGAGACAGCCAGAGAGATTCACTGGTTTTGACTCTCTAGGGGACTCAACCAAGACAAATATGGACTGCCAGAAGATTGAATGACTCTTTCTTGAAAGAAGTACAGCTAGAATGCTCCTTAGAATTGAGGATGATAAGACCTTTTTTCAGGCATTTCAGACATATTACAAGGAGAGGCCAATCCTTATCCTTGGACACCATACTTGATAAAGTAGATGGTCAGTGAGAAAAGGAAAGCGCTCAATAGAATGGATGGATGCAGTGACAATAACAATGAACTCAAACATTGGAAAGATTGTGAGGTGATGCAAGAGGAGGTAGTATTGCCTTAAGTGCAAAGGGTTGCTATGAGTCAGAACCAACTTGACTGCA
>NW_006408593.1:1101911-1103036 GCF_000296735.1 Chrysochloris asiatica | reverse complement strand
TCTCCCTACATTACCCAAGAAGAAACAGCAATTGGGGTCATATAGCCAAGCTACAATCACACCTTACAAAACCCCACCATCCATGCAAGAGCCAATACCAGCTGCTATACATCACATAGACAGCCAACACTGGCTATAGTTACTAAGTTGAGTAATACATAAAGTAAAAATGGAAGCCTATCTCCTGATCACATGTACCTGGAGGCAATCAGAAAGCATAATAATATAATTATTGAAGATGCCCAAGAAACAACTGACCATATCGGCACATATCCAGAAACAAAACAGAGTAACTGAGACAAATGATCTGGAGCTTAGACCTAAACTTCACACTGGAAGGAGGGCAGACTTTGGAACTGCCTGAGAAGGAGTTCAGGAGAATGATATTGAGATGTATCCAAATGTTCCACAGAGAGATTGAGAAAAATAAGGAAGTCAGGAAAGTGCTACAGGAGCAATCAAATAAGATAGATACAGCATTGGAAACAATTCAAAGCCTGCAAAAAGAGGTCCAAACAATTAATAATAAACAAGTACAACTTTCAACAAAGCAATAGTCTCACTCCTGAAAAATAATGTTACCAAGTGTAGTTGAGTAAGTTTTGAATCATAGGAACCAAGTACAGGGTTTCTGAGGAGTGGCTAGTGAGTTTGAACCACTAACCCTGTGGTTAGCAATCTAATGCTTATTTTACCGTCTCAAAAGGACTCCATGAAAAAATAATAGTCATTAGGAAGTCTGTATTTGTGTTCAAGTATATATTTAACTTCTTCTTTTAAGGAACTCTGGTAGTGTAGTGGGTACGAATCAGGCTGTGAACTACAAGGTCAGCAGTTCGAAACTACCAGCGGCTCCATGGGAGAAAGATGAGGCTGTCTGCTCCCATAAAGATTTACAGCCTCGGAAATCCTGTTTAGGGTCACTATGGGTCAGAACCAACTCAACGGCACTTAACAACAACAACATAGGGTATCTATGAGTTACAATTGACTCGATGGCAGTAGATATGATTTTTGGTTTATACCTACTGCTACATGGTTGTTAAGGAGCTCTGGTAGCGTAGTGGTTACGAATCGGGCTGCGAACCTTAAGGTCAGCGGTTCGAAACTACCAGCCGCTCCGCG
>NW_006408593.1:1098117-1100596 GCF_000296735.1 Chrysochloris asiatica | reverse complement strand
AAAGTGGCAACAGCAATAGGTTCAAGCTTAATGATGATTGTGAGGCTGGCGCATAACCTTGTGGTGTCTCATTCTGCTGTGCAAAGGGTCACTATGATTCAGAACTGACTTGATGGCAAGTAATAACAAGAATAAGGTATAATTAACCACAGTTTTCAAATTGTTTAACTTCATCTTACTCTATAAAATGAGGAAAGTGAAAACCTCCTCCAAGACTGAAATTCAAAGGAAACACACGAGCAGGTATGTAAGCTTGCTGGTGACCATGTTGGTCTACCGGTGAGTGGAAGTGGAGGAAATGCAGCAATGATGATATGGGCTGAGTTTGACCATGTTCCATATAGATTCCTGTCGACCTAGAGATGAGAGAGAGAAGAGGAAGGGCTGGTTGGTCTGAAGTATGGTGAGATCTGAGGACTCCTGAACCTAGGGGTGGGAACATAGCCATGGAAGGCTAGAGCTGACAGTGAAGTGCCCATCTGATATAAAGTGACAGGTGATGCACAAGAATGCCCAAACCTGAAGATAGTACCCATTTTACCTAGTTTCTGTGGCTTGATCAGAACTAGACTAGAGAAAAAAATTGATAAAGGAAACAATGGATAAATTGCTACAATTTGATGAACTTGAACAATACTTATGGATGTAGTAGTTCAAAATACCAACTGAGAGGGAAGGAATCTTCACAACAAGGATCAATCCTATCCCCTCTGTATACAGGGTTGATAGGGATGGGCAACTTAAACATTGGATACCTAAAAGAGGGGGAGGCACAAAGTGACTGGCTTACAAGTTTTCAAGAGGGAGTTTAGTTTAAGAGTGTGGGGGGAAGGTAGAACCCCCATTGAATAATTTTCATCTTGTCTAGATAGATCTGGTGAAAGGAGATGGGGATAAGATTCTTATGATTCAATAGTGAGTAATTGTCATCATGAATAATTGTGATTGTCACAACTGTAAATGTAGAAGTTTTTTAACAAAAAGGAGGGAGTAGTTAATCTTACAGTCCAGAAACAGAGGACCATAGGGCCATCTAGGGAAAACAGCATGAGCAGATAGTGGGACACTATCCAGAGAAGCAGCAACACCAGAGATGGAGGCAGAGATGAGGACATGGAGAGAGGGAGCAGTTGAGAACTCCAGACTCATGGAAAGAAAAAAAAAAACCTATGTACTGGTGGCCAGGAAACTGACTTGCAAAACATGTCCTTTGGTCATTTAAATGAATATATATTTTCTGTGTGTTTTATGTACATCAAAAACAAACAAACAAACAGAAAGAAAGATAAAAGAGAGGACAAAGGTAAATACTGTTTATGGATGGTGCATGTAGGGGATTGTAATTGCAATGAAAAAATGAATACAATTGTTTGAGTGTAAAACTTATGATCTGCCCTGTAAACTATCACTCAATTCAAAATAAAAGCTTTTTAAAAAATGAGGCAAGTGAATAAACACTTATAAAATTAGTTTCACCATATATATTCTTCTTTGAATAATTATTTATTTCATAGAATATAATAAAATAATAATTACATAAAATAATATTAGTATCACTTTTTTTGTTGTTAAATGTTTAGCTTGAGCAAATATAAGACTTTGCAAAGTAGATTAGAATCACCAGTTCCAAAGTAAGTCAGAGTTGGTGAATATGCTTTTAATTAAGAACCTTTTTTAATCAATTCGTTGTAGTTTCCTGGAGTAATGCTTGGGTCGGAGTGTTAGGTTATTTACTGTTTCATTTGCAAGTATTTATTATGATTGTATCATATTTGAACAGTGACAAATAATTTAATATTTGCCCTATAAATTAAGCCCATTTTAAAACAGTACTGGAATTATGTGTTTATATTATTCATAGATTATAATTTACGTTATTAATACTTATTTGAGTGGATTTTGGTAAACTTTTACTTCTTTTCAGAGATTCATTGACATTCCATTGAGCACCTTCAGTATGCCAGGTATTCTGTTACATGGTGGGTACATACTAGGGAACACAGAGGCCCTCTGCCCTAATGGAGATTACATTAATTAATAAAAGTTTTGTGTTGAAATACAAACATTCATTTGAACATTTATCATTATTATCTTAAAGAAAAGAAGAGGAAAAAAGAGTTATAATACTGAAACAGTACAAGTTTTGTGTTAAAAACTCTTAGGTTCAATTCCCAGTTTTTCTTTTCATTAGATTTGTGACCTTGTTGTTTTTGTTGTTAATTGTCATCGAGTTGCTCCCAACTCATAGTCACTCTGTATATGGTATCTGAAGAACCGATGATGAGTTTGAACCTCTGACCTTAAAGTTAGCAGTTCTGTGTTTATCCTGCAGTGCCACATCAGGACTTCAAGAAGCTAGTACAGGATTGAAGGGTTTAAAATAGATAATGCTAAAACTACCTGGCAAAAAAATAGACTCTCCGGAAGTCCCTGGGACCATCAAGGAGAAGAGCGGAGTGTGAGACCCTATCCAGAGAAA
>NW_006408593.1:1064286-1097650 GCF_000296735.1 Chrysochloris asiatica | reverse complement strand
ACTCTGAATAACAATACATTGATTGTTCAAGTACTTTGCCAAATTACATAATAATTGATGAATGATTCTGAAATTTTAGATGTTAATTTTAAATGAAAAAGATAATTTCACTTGAGAAATATACTACTCTTTAATTCAGATGGGGCTTGTGGTGGCTCTGTAGGTTAATCACTGGACTGTCAACCACAAGGTTAGCAATTTGAGCCTAGCAGTTGCTTGGTGGAAGAAAGATGAAGCTTTCTGCTCCTACAAAGTCTTATAGCTCTGGAAACTCTTACAAGGTTACTATGAGTTATAAACCTCTCAAAGGCACTTAACACCACCAACAACCTACCTTCATTCATATAGGTGAAACAATCTGCATGTGTTATTGTTGTTAAGTGACTTCAAGTTGATTCCAGCACATAGTCGATCCATGTTATGGAATAGAACTGCTCCATAAGGTTTTCTAGGCTGCAGTTGTTGCGGGACCAGATTGTATGTCTTTCTCCCACAGAGATGTGGGGTGGGTTCAAAATGCCAACATTTAGGCCAGCAGCCACCTGCATACCATTGCACCACCATTGCTCCATAATTTGCATATAGCTCTTCTTAGCATCCTTTTTGTTTCTGTTAAGTGATCTCCATTCCATTCAGACTCACAACTACCCTGTGTAGAGTTTCCAAGGAGGAACTGGTGGGTTTGAACTGTCATTCTTTCAGATAGCAGTATATTGATTATTCTACAGTACTAAACCTAGACTCCTAGTTTCTTTTATTTTTGTTGTTGTTAAATGCCATTGAGTTAGTTTGGACTCATAGCAACCCTGTACAGAGTTTCCAAGGATTGGCTGGTGGGTTTGAAGTGCTGACTTTGTGGTTTGCTGTTTAATGTTTATTCTACAGTGCCACACCAGAACTCATAGTATTCTTTAGTGGTGCACTAAATATAATCAAAATCCTTCACCATTTTAGAAAGCAAATGGTGTAAAGATTTTTAGTGACTCCACTATTAAAAAAAAAACAACAACAATGGAATTACTTAGAATAGGTAATTGTGTGTGTATTTGTTGTTGCTGTTTTTATATAAAACAGTCTCAGATGATGTTAGATTAATGGCAGATGTAAGTTCTAAGACATAGTGCCTTGATCTGGTTTGAAAAATTGAAATGGCTTCCTTTTTATAAGTTTTCAAAACATGCCACTCTAGAGCAATTCAGATATCTTGCACATACAGCTTGCTATGAAATACTTGAAGTATTGACAAGTGGAATTTTGGTGCCATTGAAAAGCAAAGAAAAGAAGAACCACAAATTTATCTTAATTAACTTAAATTTCTGAGCTATAATTTTATCTAAATAACTTCAAATTACACTTAAAAAGGTGAAACCTTAGGCCTTATGCATGGGTTTTTCCCTAAGACGAAAACCACAAACTAGATATTTATAATAGAAATGGCTGCTCAGTCATAATTATCACATTGCTTTTCGAAAGTTCTAATACATTATTGGGAGACCTTCATTCACCAGCAATAGCTAGATCTGTTTTCATTGACTATCCACGTTCTTTGTTGACATAGGTGATCAAATGATTCATGCACTTTGAGACATATATCTTATGGCAGAAATTTAAAAGTCCATGTTATGCAACTCTACTTCATACATATAAGGAAGACAAATGCATATTTATAGCCTATGAAGCAGAAACTAAATTGATAAATAACTATTAAAAATAAAAGTTCAGAAGGAGGGGATTTTGAGGAATGACCTCCAGAGAGGGAAAGTGGGAGAATGCTGTGGAATTAACTTGTTAGGTTGTTGTTTTGTGCCGTGGAGTCGGTTCCGACTCATAACGACCCTGTACAGGGTTTCTGAGGCTGTAAATTGTTACTGGAGCAGAAAGCCTCATCTTTTTCCTACGGAACATCTGGTAGTTTCGAACTGCTGATCTTGCGGTTCACAGCCCAATTCGTAACCACTACGCTACCAGAACTCCTTAACTTGTTAGGTAGTCGTGTTCAATTGAGTTATGTAAGGCAAATGTACATTTCTAGAATTTTAGAGTAAAATATAATGCTATGCTAACTGCAGACCTCATTTTAATAAAGTTATCTTTTCCATAACTTCCTTTTGTGGTAACATACATACCCATTTTTCCAAATTAAATTTCAAAGATGAAGATTTCTTAAACTCTTTGCCTTTTAAAATAGCTAAATCCTAAACAACCTAATACAATTATTTTACTAAGTAAAGTAAAATATTAATACCAAGTAATTAAAGAATAAAAATTATTTTGTAATCAAATTCCTTATCCAAAAATGTTACTGGTAATCTTGTTAGTATCTATATCCATTGATCAAGCTATCATGAATCATCTAATATCTTCATATGCATGCATTTAAAATCTAAATTGAATTATATTCATTTTCTGTGAATTTATTTTATTTTACTTAGAATGTAAATGTTCAAGAGATTTCCATGCTAGCATAAATTTATATGCTAGCATAGATTATTTTACTTCACTCTTGGTAAAAGCTGTATTATATTTCATAAACTTAATGTCTTATATTTTATTTAACAATTGTTTTATTGATTAACTTTGCATTAATTTAAAATGTTATTTTAAAAATTACATTATTTTTAATTGCATTACATTAATTATAATTTACATGCTACAGTGTGTATCCTTCACATCTTTGCTAATGCACATGAATACTGCTGTAGCATACATTTCTAGAAACCGAGTTCTCAACCTATATTTCTGCATTTTAATTTTTATGAATATTTCTAGATTGCTATTGATAAGAGTTATAAGTTTATACATAATGCTATAATTTTCAGCACTAATTTATAAACAAGGAGCTATGGTAGTGTAGTGGTTACGAATCGAGCTGTTAACCACAAGGTCAGCAGTTCGAAACTACTAGCTGTTCCGCAGGAGAAAGATGAGGCTTTCTGCTCCCATAAAGATTTACAGTCTCAGAAACCCTGTGCAGGGTCACTGTGAGTCGGAACCAACTCCACGGCACACAACAACAACAATTTATAAACACAAAATTTATAAATGAATTCTATAATTCATGCTTGTCTGTTTTAGTTTAAACCTTGGTTATTTATCCTTTCCTGCCTTTATAGTTATGAACAAAATTTATGTGGATACATAGGCAATTAATAGATCAAAAATTCTTGTTGGAAAATGAAGGTTTTTTATAATTGTGTGTGTATGTGTTTGATTCTATACAAAAGTAGACGATCTACAACAGAGATAGTGAACAAAAACCCATTGCTCCTCGGCTGGGGACCTTAGATCCAGAGAGGGAGAGGGGCTGTGTGCTGATGACTGGGGAACAGGCTTGCAGTTGGTTGATCATGCATGGAGGGGATTGTAACCATGGCAATGAAATGATATATGATAGTATGAATGTAAAGTTAATGTTTTCCCATGTAAACTATCACATAATTCACAATAAAACATTTAAAAAAATGGCTCTGTGGGGGATGGTAGAGTCCCTACTGAATCGTTTTCATCTTGTATAGATGGGTCTGGCAAAAGGAGTTAGGGATAAGATTCTTAAGATTCATTAGTTAGTCATTGTTATCATGACTAATTACGACTATTACAAACTGTAAAGGTAGTTTTGTAATATAAAGAGTAGTTAACCTTACATTACAGGAACAGAAGACCCTAGGACTATCAAGAGAGAAGATCATGAGTAGGATGTGGGACCCTATCCAGAGAAGCAGTGACACTGGAGATGGAGGCAGAGTTAATGACATGGAGAAATAGAGCTCCTGAGGACTATAGACTCCTGGAAAGAGAAAGGCTGTATGCTGGTGGCCAGGAAGCAGGCTTATAAAATGTGCCCTTTGGTTGCTCAAATGATTATTTATTCCTGAGTGTTTTTGTGTCCATCAATAAAGAAAACAAACCAGAGAGAATAGAAGCAAACAATGTTGACTGATGAATGCATGGATGGGCTTGTAATCATCGCAATGAAACAAAATAAGATAGAATAAATGATGAGTGTGTAAAACCAATGTTCTCCCATGTAAACTATCACTCAATTCAAAACAAAAACTTAAACACACACACACAAACAACCCATTGCTCCTTTAATTATGCTGCTGTGTTTAGCAAGATTTTAACATTCACTAACTTTGGACAGAGTCTTGGTATGGTACTGTAGATAAGCACTGGACCACTAACTGCAAGGTTGGTGGTTCACATCAAAGAGCCACTCTTCAGAAAATCTATATAAGGTCATTATGAGTTGGGAGCTCTTGACAGCACTTAACAACATTGGAATAGGACTATCTTTAAAAGAAAACAAATTAAAACATTTTTAACAGTAAAATTTACCCACAGTGTTATATTTCTAAATCCTGAATGTTCTAATGTGCTCTTAACTCTGAGATGAACTTGTCAAAAATACTTTATAAGTCTATCTTTCGATGTGATTTTTGTGTTTGGAATATAGCTACCATTTGCCTACTTGTACTAAATTATGTTTGTAATTCAATTTTTAGACACATTAATATCATTTAAATAAATTAAACCACCATCTAGAATGAGTTTTGCCATGGATTTTCTTTAGAAACTGGTATTACAGTATATAGCCATTAAAATGAAATTCAGGAGATATGATGTTTAATCATGGTTCTGTCATTCACCAGCTCTGGTGGTACTGTAGGATAAGCACTGGAATGCTAACTATAACAGTAGCAGTTTAAACTCACCGGGTGATGTTCTCAGAAAGATTTACAGTCTCAAAAATCCCTAAATAGTATCTCTATTAGTCAGTTTCAAGTCTGCTGTTTTGGTTTGGATCCAGAGTTCCTAAATGTAAGTGAACACTAGTTTCTTATGTAAATATAATTTATTGAGTGAGGTGCTATTCTAAGCTAGTCAGCTCCAAGGAGATCCTAAGCCTTAGGTATAGGGTTTGTCATCACTACAATAATCATCTTTATAAAGCAGTCATGCATTATACCTGTTAAAAATCAGTATATGACTATAGAGAAATATATGACTTTCTTAATAATTAAAGCTAACCACTGTGATTAAAAGCATGAACTTTGTGTAACTGAAAAATCAAGCCCTTACTCTGAGACTTATAAGTGTGCCCAATCAACTAGTTATTTGATACCTACCTTCTATTTTCAAAATCAGGAAAATAATAACTATTGTATAAAGATGGTGGAGGTATTAACTGTGTTAATAAAACACAACATTCAACACATATCAGGATCTTGTTACTATTATCGATTAGTGTTGTGATCTTGATAATTCTGGGATATGTCTGATTGGTATTCGTCTGTATCATTTCCTACATTCCCATAGTTACTGAGACAATTCTAAGCCTCATGATCCTCTGGACAGAGTAAAACTACACCCACAAAGATTCCAAGGCTAGTCTTTATGGAAACAGATGCCAACAAACCAGCTGGTGTTTTTGACACACCTCCAGTACTACTGGTTTCCTACATGGTTGTTTGTTGTTATTAGGTGTCATCCAGTTGTTTCCGACTCAGAATGACACTATGCACAACAGAAGGAAGCAATGCCCTGTCTTGTGCTTTCCTCACAATTGTTACACCTGAGCCTTTAACTGCTGCAGCTCTGCAATCCATCTCCTTAGCAAGCATGATGGCCTTCTCCTGGGAATGGTGGTTCCTGATCATAAATCCAAAGTATGAGATGCAAAGTCTCTCCATCCTTGCTTCTACAGAGCATTCTGGCTATACTTCTTCTTACACAGTTTTTGTTCTTCTGGCAGTCCAGGGTACTTTTAATAGTCTTCACCAACACCATAACTTAGATGCATCAAATCTTTTACAGTCTTCCTTATTCATTGTCTAAGTGGGGACTGCAAACCTCAAGGTCAGCAGTTGAAATCCACCAGTTGCTCTGTGGAAACCCTACACGGAACCTATTCGACAGCACTTAAAAACAATCACATCCAAATGAAGCAAATGAAAATACAGTGACATGTGTAAGGTACACCTGAGTCCTCAAACTGATCTCTTTGCTCTTGAACACTAAAAAGAGGTTTTATGCAGTAAATTTGCTTAATGCCATATGTCATTTGTATAGATGTATGATTGCTGCTGCCATGGGTGTTGATATTGAATCTAAGCAAAATGAAGTCTTTGATACTTTCAATCTTTTCTCCACTTAACATGAAGTTACTTATTGTTCCAGTTGTGAGGATTTTTGTTTTGTTTACATTGAGGTGCAGCCCATACTGAAATTTATGGTCTTTGACTTTCATCAGTATGTATTTTAAATCCTCTTCACTTTCAGCAAGCAAAGGTATATCATCTGCATATTGTAGGTTGTTGATAAATCTTCCTCCAATCTTAATGCCATGTTCTTCTTCATATAACACAGTTTATTGGATTATTTGCTCATCATAAAGATTAAATCAATATGGTGAAAGGATAAAACCCTGATGTAGATCCTTGCCTGATTTTAAAACTTTCAATGTCCCCCTTGTTGTGTTTGAATGACTGCCTTTTGGTCTACGTACAGTATCATAGTGAGCACATTACAGTGTTTTGGAATATCCATGATTTACAAAGATGATCCACGCAGTCAAAAGCCTTTGTGTAGTCAATAAATGTAAACATCTTCCTGGTATTCTCTGCTTTCAGTTAAAATCCATCTGACCTCAACAACGATATCCCTCATTCCATGTCCTCATCTGACTCCTGTTTAAACTTCTCCATGTTCCCTGTCAGTGTGCAGTTGCAGGCATTTTTGTATTATCTTTAGCAAAATTTTACTTGTGTGTGATATTAATGATGTTGTCTGATGATTTCACATTCCATTGGGTCACCTCTCTTTGGAATGGGTACAATATGGATCTCTTCAAATTTGTTGGCTAATAAATCTTTCAAATTTCTCAGCATAGATGATTGAGTGCCTCCAGCGCTGCATCAATTTGTTAAATTATTTCAATTTGTATTCCATAAATTCCCAGAGACATCATGTTTGTCAGTGCTTTCAGTGTACCTTGGACTTCTTCCCTCAGTACCATTGGCTCTTGATCATATGCTGCCTCTTGAAATGGTTAAACACTTATTGTAGCTTGAGAATGGTGAGCGTGTTCTTCCCTTTGGTTTTCTAACTCCAGGTTTTTGCACATTTCATTTGAAAATTTCTGGTCAGCTCTTTTATGCCCTCATTTCTTCCATTTGATTTAGCATCTGTGGAGAACAAGTTTCAGACTCTCTTCTGCCATCCATGTTGGTCTTTTCCTTCTTTTTTGTCTTCTTACTGTATGATGTTCTTCATGTCATCCCACAGCTCTTCTGGTCTTTGGTCATTCGCTGTATAATGCATCAAATCTGTTCTTGAAATGATATCTAGATTCAAATTGGATGTGTTTAAGGTCATATTTTGTCTGTTGTAGACTTGTCTTAATTTCTTCAGTATTAGCCTGAACTTGAATATGAGAAGTTTGTGGTCTGTTCCATTGTCTTCCCCTGGCCTTGTTTTGGCTGATGATATGGAGCTTTCCCACTTTTTCTTCCTATTGTTGTTGTTATTGTGTGCCATCGAGTTGGTTCTCACCCACAGTGACCCTGTATAGGGTTTCTAAGGAGCAACTGGTGAGGAGCAGTTGGTTGAACCACCAATCTTGCAATTCAAACTGACGTTGCAATCTAGTACATTAACCCACAGCACCATAACAGGACTCCCATAGATGTAGGCAATTTGATATCTATGTATTCCTTCTGGTGAGGCTTATGTGGATTGTTGTCTTTTAAGTTGTTTAAAAAAGGTATTTGTAATGAATAATAATTTGTCTTGCTAAATTATATCATCTGATCTCCAGAATTGTTTCTATCACCAAGGTCATATTTTGCAACTGCTATCCTTCCTCTTTGTTTCCAAACATTGCTTTCCAATCACTAGTAATTATCAATACATTTTGATTGCATGTTTGATCAATTTCAAACTAAAGAAGCTGATATAATTCATTAATTTCTACATCATTGGCTTTAGTGGTTTGTGTGTAAATTTGAAGTATAGTATTCTTAAGTCGTCTCCCTTGTAGGCGCCTAGCTATTATCCTATCACAGACAACATTATACTTCAAGATAGATGATGTTCAAATGAACTTTTTGATAATGAATGTAGTTCCATTCATCTTGAATTTGTCATTCCTAGCATAGTAAACCTCATGATAGTCACATTCAAAATGACCAATACCAGCGCATTTCAGTTCACTAATGCCTAGGATATGGCTCTTGTTGTTCTGGAGAAAGATGTCATGTTTTGTAAGGTGGAGGGTCAGAGAAAAAGAGGAAGACCCCCAATGAGATGGACTAGCCAAGTGGCAGCATCGATGGACTCAAGCGTGACAACAGTGGTCAGGTTGGCCTAGGATTGGGCAGTGTTTCGTTTTGCTGTGCATAAAGTTCTATGAGTCAGTACCGACTCGATGGCACCTAACAACAACAACATAGATCAGAACTGACTCAATGGCACTTAACAACAGCAAAATTATAAGTGGAGTCCTGGTGTGGCACTGGAGGATAGACACTGGCAGACCACAAGGTTGGTTTGATCAGCCAGGTCAGTGGTCCAAACTCACCAGCTGCTCCTTAGAAATCCTATACAGAGTCTCTAAGAGTCAGAACAGAATAGATGGAAATTAACAACAGCAATAACTATTAAGTAGAGGGTCAGCTCAAAAGAGGAAGACTCCCAATGAAATAGACTGCCATTGTGACTTCTACAATTGTTTCAAACATAATTGTAAGGATGGCATGGGACTGGGCAGTGTTTTGTTCTATTGTTCATGAGTTTGTTACCAGCTATAACCAACTCCATGGCACCTAACAACAATACAAAAGAATTGGAAAATATATCTTTAAAAGGGTTTATAAAGATCAAACTTCAAAGGAACTTAAAAGCAAATAAACAAACAGAAATTTAAAATACTCCCTTATGCTGATATCTCAACTGTGACAAATTCTGTATTAAATGTAGTATATTATCTTCTCCAATTAAAACTCAGACTTCCCTTTCTCTTATTCAATAATTGCTTTATCTTACCCATCAGACATGCATACCCCACACTTGCCTTTCTTGGTATGTGACTCATTCTAGTTGCCCAAAATGTTGGTACTATTTCATCCCGTTCTTTATCTTTGCATTTTCTAGGCCTTGGCCCATTTACTAATCTTTTTTTTTCTCCCCAAATTTATGTACCTTTATTTGTGTCAATCCACTTAGGTCATACTGTGTCTCCCTTAATGTTGTTGTTGTTGTTATGTGCCATGAAGTCGGTTCCAACTCATAGCGACCCTGTACATGATTTCCGAGGCTGTAAATCTTTATCAGAGCAAAAAGCCTCATCTTTCTCCCATGGAACAGCTGGTAGTTTCAAACTGTTAACCCACTTTAAACTGAGCAATTCTCACTACACTATAGTAATCCTATAGAACCCTGGTTAAAATTTCTGTCTGTCTGTTTGTCTGTCTATCTCTCTATGTATCTATCTATCTATCTATCCATCTATGTTGTTATATGCCATCGAGTTGGTTCCAACCCACAGCAACACTGTATAGGGTTTCTGAGGAGTGGCTAGTGAGCTTGAACCACTAATGTTTCAGTTAAAACCCACATTGCAGTCCAGAGCATTAATCTATAAGACCACACCAAGATTCTATATCTATCTATCTATCTATCTATCTATCTATCTATCTATCTATCTATCTATCATCTTTCTATCTATCTAGTAAAAATTTATACTTGATCACCACCACATATCCATTCTAACAGGTCTAATTGAAAATTTGTTGAACCCAGGGAAAGGGTAAAAATGTGACTACATAGCAATGTTTAGATATGTGAAAGCTATACCAAAAGCAATAGACCTCATAATGACCTGGAGGACAGATTCAAACGTTTTGAATTATTTTCTGTGTCTGCCGAGGACTGGCCTCAACATGGATGTTTGGTTCACGAGGTGGGGATATCTGGCGAAGATAGGGATAGCAAAAGAGGAGACACATAGACACAACGAGAGAGACAAAGAGACACTCCAAAACCAGAGTGGATGCATTTGGTGTCCGGTAGATCCGGCGTTGAAAACATCTGAGCTATAAGGGTGGTAAGATCCCACATAGTAAACATCTTAGCTATGCGGGCAGTATGCACCCCTTACTAGATGGTCATCCACGCATGCCTAGTCAGCCGTATAGCACGCTCTCCAAGCTGTAATGCACACCTGGTTTGGCCTGCGCCTCTGTTTTATTTAGGGGAGGTACGTTACACAAAGCTGGGAGGGACTAAGACAAGGTACAGCGAACATTTGTAATATTCCAGACATTCAGGCAACTTTACATTGTAATTTGCAGGTTCGAATCTCACAATCGCAACTTGGTTTCTCAAGCTTAATTAACATACATTTTAGCACCTAACCTCAAATGGGGGAAGGAGAAGGAGGATTGGGAGGAGTCCCATTGAGTTGGCTGCCCAGCCCAGGTTTCTCAGGAAGCGAGACCCCTGGGTGAATAGGGCTGCACCTGGAAACACTTTAGGGAGGGTGTCTTTTTGTCCTTAGAACAAAGAACCGGGAAGTAGCCAAACTATTTTTAGTTAATCCTTGGGAGAAAAGCTTTACCTTTGAAATCTTTTACAGTCTCGGCTTCTAGGAAAGGTTCTTACATTTATCTGTGGATATCAAGGCTTTATGTATGAAATTAATAATAGACATAACTGAACAATAAGATGAAAGACAGTTTGCTATGTCTGTTAAGTGGCTAGAGTTTGTTCCTCAGAGCCCTCGGCCTGTACAGTCTCCAACACTTGGGCCCCCAGGGCCTCGAACTCCTTACGGGGTCTGCACAGTCTGCAACATGTGTCAGAGTATCACACTGGAATGAAAAGGCATATGAACTGGTGGCTCCAGGTCTCCCAGACCCTATCTGACATAGTCAAAGTACCATCTCCTCTCCCCAATAAATGCCTGCACTTGGTCATGGGTCCAGGACTTTTATAACACATGGAATGCAAGTTGCCTTGCAGAAGAAAACCTCACAGTTATGGAAGTGTGCTTGGAGCCACTTGCCAGGTAATTCCAAGTCTGGATGATGGCAGACTATTATAGAAAGATGGGCATACTCACTCAGCACCCATAGCTCTGTGGTCTTGTGAACTCATTGACTTTGTGGATGGACACAAACAAATGAAGGCTACACTAGGGTTCTTAAAAGTACGGGAACTTATACAATTGGTAACAAGTCCATTTGGTGTAATAACCACAACAATGGAGTCAAATATACCACTGATTTTTAAGATGAACCTAGACCAGTTAACCTGTCATTTTGATACATAAGTTGGCTATGAGTCAAAGTCAGCTCATGACAACTAATATCCTATACAGTAAGTTCATGCTTTATCTAAATTTCATTTACTTAACAAAATCATACATTCCTGGGGTGAAGCAAATTATCTAATTTGTATCATCATACATGTGGGAGTTAATTTTCCCCCATTAAATTAGCTGACAATGCTGTACTACTACTTCTCTGTGTTCCTTTGCGCATCCATTCTTGTTAATGCCTCCTTCTCCATTGTCTTAGTATGCTTTATTTCTACAACTATGCAATGAAATTTATTATGAGAAGGTGGAGAGATATGGAATCCAAGACCATAATTAAGTTGCAAAATAGTTATATAGTGTTTATAAGGATATAAGAATCTTGAGGAGACTTTGGTAGTTACAGACTGTAAATTAATAAGTTTTAAAAGCCAGATGATACATTCTGTGAAAGTACATGTGTCAAACCATTTTGCTGTATATTTTATATTCATGATACTTTTCATGGTACCTAATTTACTCCTAGACAGTTGATGATACAGTTAACAAGAAGAAAAATCATTTAAAATTAAATTTGAAGGGAAATTACAATTCTATTTGATGTCTAATCACTTGTATTTTATCTTAGGAAAAATAAATTTAATAGTCAAGAAGCAGGACTGTGACCTAGCATGTCTTATGATTAAATATATTATTTGCCTTTGTAGCTAGCTGAATCGTATTTGTTTGCATTTAAAGTTCCTAGTGGATTCACTTATAAAAAACTTCTCTGGGGTGGAACAAACAAGATGGCTGATAGGGTAGAAGGGAAGTGAGGAGCTCCGCCAGGAGCAACACAGAATACTGGACCAGTCAGGCTCAGGGGATGGTGCCAGAACTCTGAATCACATATAAAGGAATATTTAGATGGTTGGAAGGCTTACAGCTAGAGGAATTTGTAGCAGAAGCAAGAAATCCATTGCTTTCTAATTCAAGATGCTCAGCTGCTCCCAGAGTCACCATCTTGGGTGAGTCCAAGCAGGGGAAGGATCAGAGTAGCCACAGATGCCTGACAGAACTTCAGAGATAAAGGTGCAGGCCTTCTTCTTCTTCTTTTTCTTTTTTTCTTTTTGTTATATGTTCATTGGTCTCTTGCTGTCTGTGTACCTTCATTCTGGTGACTACAGGGGGTGCCTCTGTTAGTGGACACCCTACCCCCAACCCCTGAGTGTTCTACTATGCATGCACACAGATCTCCTCAAAATTTAAAGTGACAGTTTCCACTTAAAACCAAATGGCAATGCAAAACAGCGACAGCCAACTCTGAACTGTTTATCACTAGGAAAAAGGCATGAATGAGGATTGTGGAGTGGGACAGGCAGACTACAAAGGAAATATGTCAAACATTAATTCCTGAGTTACGTCACAACGACCAATAGTGGCATCTTGAAATGTCACAGGAATAAGAGTGAAAAGGGAAGCCCATCTCCTGATCACATCTACCCAGAGGCAGTCAGAAAGCATAAAAAATACCAAAACACACACCCTTTAAGTATTAAAGCCACAGATAGCTCCTGAATATGCCCCCAGAACCAGAAACAGATGACCATATCAGCACATGTCCAGAATTGAGATAAAGCGACTGAGACAAATGAGCTAGAGGTAGACCTACATTCCATACTGGAAGATGGGCAGGCTTTGGAAATACCTGAGAAGGAATTCTGAAAAATGATTATAAAATGTATCAAAACACTTTACAATGCAGTTGAGAAAAATAAGGAAGCAGTCACGAAAAGTGCTACAAGAACAATCAAATAAGATAGATACAGCGTTGGAAACAATACAAAACCTATAGAAAGAGGTCCAAATGATTAATAATAGAATATCAGAAATGGACAATACACTGAAAGGGTAAAGGACTAGAACTGAAGAGATAGAAGCCAGAACTAGTGAGCTAGAAAAATTTCTCAGCACTACTAAGATAGAAGAGCAAGCAGAAAAAAAGGATTAAAAAAAACTCTGAAGAAGGCCTAAGATTCATGTTGGACAACATGAAGAGGAATAACTTAAGAATTATTGACATTCTGCAACAGGAAGAATCACACAAGTCCACAGAAGAGATAGTTGAAGAGCTTCTGGGACAAATTTTCCTAACACCCTGAAAAACAAAAAGATAAGCATTCAAGAAGCTCAACGAACCCCAAGATGGATAGACCCTAAAAGACAATCACCAAGACATATAATAATCAAGCTCTCCAAATTCAAAGATAAAGATGAAATCCTGAAAGCAGCTAGGAAAAAGAGAAGTGTAACATACAAAGGCAAGCAAATCAGATTAAGCTCAGATCTCGCAACAGAAACCATGCAGGCAAGAAGGTTATGGGGAGACAGATATAAAACCCTGAAAGAAAAAAAAAAAAAATCCAAGGATCCTCTACCCAGCAAACCTATCAATCAAATACAATGGTGTAATCAAAACATTCCAGGATAAACAGAAGCTAAGAGATTTTGTCAAAGCCAACCCTGCTATGAAAAACATCCTAAAGGAAGTTCTGTGTACTGAGAACCAACAAGAACAGACAACAACCAGAGAATAACGTACGTGGCAGAATCACCCTGAACTCAATCAACAAATGGAAGAGCCAAGAGCAGAATAAAATTATAAGAACAGAGGCAGTCAGTCTATGATCAAAACAATTTGATCTGGGCAGCAGTTCATGGTCAAAACAATTACAATGTGAAAGAAGGTAAACACAGAGGAACAGAGATCCAGGTGATGAGAAGTTCAGGTAGATTACAGGATAAAATAGACTGTCTTAAAATGAGGGAAGAGTTAATGGACTATAAGGTAACGACAACAATGGGGTCAGGATGAGGGGTTTAGTTCAGTTGTTGGGGAGGACAATACAAGAAGAGGGAGGAGGTGAAAGAACAAAATAGATAGGGGACCACTGAGACAGGCTTGCATGGCCTAAGTGGGACAGATGTAATTAGTGATGCATGCTCAACCTTGGAACAACGGGGCTCTGTGATACAGGGATCTAGGCATAGTTTGAAGAGGGGAAATGATACTAAAATGTTTGACTGTCTTATGAATATTGGTTTCCCTTGCCTACTATTGTAAAATAGATACTTGAATGGGATAGAAAGGAATGTTGGGAAACATGATTACAGAAAACTTGTAAGCCTGTCTTCAGCCAATAACTGATTGAAACACCTAAAAGGGGTTCTGAACTTTCCCAGTGAAATAGGCCTCTTGTAAATCCTTTGCAGAGCATAGGACCTTAGGTGGAATCCTGAGTCCCATCCAGAACCTTATGAGGTGGGACATTCCCACTTGCAAGGACAAGCAGACCAGCCTGAAACAGCTAGAGCAACAGAAAATACATCTTCAAAGAAAGATCATCAGGTAAAACCCAAAACAAAAATGTCAGCATAACTGGCTACTGCAAGAATAAGCAAGCTGTTTGCCAGGAAGCCATCAAGGCAAGCAATCAATTTCCTTCAGTACAAACTCCCCTCTAAGATTTAAACTCAAAGGGAACACATGAACAGGCATGTAAGCTTGCTGGCAATCACATTGGTCTACTGGTGAGTAGAAGAGGAGGAAAGGCAGCAATGAAGAAATGGGCTGAGTTCAACCACTGTCCATTGACTCTCATTGACCTGGACATGAGAGAGAGAAGAGGAAAGGCTGGTTAGTCCAAAGTGTGGTGAGGCCTGGGGACACTTAAGCCCATGGGCAAGAACATAGTCACAGAGGGCTAGAACTGAGAGTGAAGCATCCAGCTGATATGAAGTGAGGGGAGATGCACAAGAACACCCAAACCTGCAGACAGTACCCATTTGTCCTAGCCTCTATGGCTTGATAATCAGAACTCAACTAGAGGAAGATTACAAATATAGATAGATAGATAGATAGATAGATAGATAGATAGATAGATGATAGATAGATAGATAGATAGATAGATAGATAGATAGATAGATAGATGAAACAAGGGTGAATTACTACAATTTCATTAACCTGACCTATACTCATGGAGGTAGTAACTCTAAATACCAACATAGAGGGAAGAAGTCTTCACATCAAGTACCAATGCTATCCCCTCTGTACACAGGGTAGATAGGGACGAGCAACTTAGACATTGGCTACTTAAATGAAGGGGCGATAAAGACACGAAGTGACTGTGTCTTACAAGGTTTCAAGAGGGAGTTTAGTTTAAGAGTGTGTGGGGTAAGAAAGAATCCCCACTAAATAGTTTTCATCTAGTCTCAATTGGTCTGGTGAAAAGAGATGGGGATAAGATTCATATGATTCAACTTTGAATAATTGTCATCATGACTAATTGTGCGTCACAATTGTAAAGGTAGAAGTTTTGTAACAAAAACAGGGGAGTGGTTTATCTTACAGTCCAGAAATGGCTGACCCTAGGACCATCAAGGGGGAAGAGCAGGACCTTTTCCAGAGAAGCAGCGACACCAGAGACAGAGGCAGAGATGTGGTCATGGAGATGGGGAGCGGCTGAGGACTCTAGATTCATGCATGGGAAGAGAGGGACTAAGAGCTGGTGGCCAGAAGGCTGAAGTGCAGAATGTGCCCTTTAGAGCTGTCATTATTATATATGTCTGAGTGGTTTGTTTTGTTTTGTTTTTAAAAAAATCTAAAGTGAATAGAGAGAAATGCTGTTAACTGATGGTACATGGAGGGGATTATAATCATTGCAATGAAACAAGGTGTATGATTTGTTGAATGTAAAAGTAATGATCAGCCCTGTAAACTTTCACTCAACCCACAATAAAAACCTTAAACAAAAAGAATCCTTGGGGCTTGGTGAAGGTAGAGGTGTGGGAGTGAAAGCAAAAAGCCAGAAAGTCAGTTTTGTGTTCAATTGTACACACCTAGGGACTTGCATAATATCAGGTATTATTTGCATAAACAAAGATTTATTCTTAATAAATTTCCCATATTCTTTTTTTTTTTTTTTTTTTTAAAGTTACTGGTGACAAGACTTGGATTCGCCACTATGAGCCTGAGATTAAATGAGAGCATGGAATGGAAAGATTCTCAATCACCCACCAAGAATAAATTCTAAAGTCAATCATCAACTAGAAAATTGATACAGTTTTCTAGAATTGGTGTAGCTCTGTGGGTTGATGCACTGGATTTCAAAGTTGGTTTGAACAGCAAGGTTGGAAGTTCAAGCTCACCAGCTGCTCCTTATAAACCCTACACAGGGTCACTATGGGTCAGAACCAAATCGACAGCACTTAACAACAAGTATTGGGATACTATTGGGAAATTTTTCAAAAATTAATAGTGCATATTGCAGTGAAATGCTCACTGAAGAGCGAATGCCTAAATTTTGGATTAAATGCAGAGGACTGCTATCCAAGGGCTTTGTGATCTTTCATGACCATGCACATCTGCACACCTCTGTCCTCACTGTTGACAGTCTACAAAAGCTTCATTTTGGGGTGTTAAAGCACCCTCACTATAGTCCTGATCTTGCACCATTGGACTCTCACCTGTTTGGTCCCCTAAAAGCAGTCCTTCAAGGATGAGGATTAATCTCTGATGAAGAAGTGAAGACACCAGTACATTTGTGGCTCACAGCTCAGCCTAAAACATTTTAAAATGAGGGAATACGAAAGCTTGTTGACAGACAGACAAAGTGTATTGAAAAGCAAGGAGATTATGTTGAAAACTGATGTATTTGTCTTTTCTAAAAGTTGACTAAAATAAATTATACAGCCAGAGTACATATTAAAAAAAAAAAAAAAAGCTTTTCTGAGGCTTTGTTCTAAAGAACTAAAAATTGCAAGAAACCTACATTCATCTCTAAAACCTATAAAAACTCCAGGCTAGGAAGAAGTACAAAAATTAAGATAACGTGAATTAATGTATTCATTATAAAAACTGTGTGTGTGTATGTGTGCTTGCCAAGACAAATCTAGTAACTTTGGACAATTTGCTTCTAATTATTTAATGATATTCTTGTATATGTGTATACAAACATTTCTCACTGAGAGAACAAATAGTGATCTGATAAGCTTGCATATGGGACATATTGCTAATATATGGACTGAGACAAAGAAAAGCAATAAACTTATTTCTAGATTATGTTGTTGTTGTTTAGTACTGTTGAGTCTGTTCCGACCCACAGCAAATTCATATACAGAGATCCTAGCAAGGCATTTCCTTTTAGCTTGTCATTCATTCAATAACTAATTTTGAAATGCTGCTAAACACTAGATGCTGACACTTTATTATCAATATCTGCAATTTGAACTCATCGGTTTTGCTCTAAAATATTATTTATTGCCTCTATTTTACTTTATGTTCTATGGTCTAGAGTTTTCTTCTTCTTTATGTCATAAAAGCCTTTTCAGTTTTACCCTCAAATTTTCTGGGATGTATACGTCACTCTTTATTCCTGATACACTTAATATCTCTTACCCATATATGTAACTAGTAAGAGGGTAATTAAAAAAAAAAAAAAATTTTCTATTTAGTTTCCACTTCATACACATTTGAGTTTATTACAAACAAAATTTGCTTAAACATGTCTCTCTAATCAGTGAATGCCTTCAGACAAGTTCTCATAGTAATTTATTTGCTTTAGTCTTATCACAATGCCTTCAAAAACAATTGGCCTAACCAAAGCAGTGATTTCCAAGGGCAACTGCTGGGCTAGTTAAATTCAATGCAGCAAGGCTAGCTTAGAAAGTTATGTCAACTGATTTTTAAATTCTAAAAAAGGAATCTTGATACAGTTTCTCAAAGGACACAGGACAATCACAGGGGTTTATTATGAAGAAGTTTTAAGAAAATTGAAAACTGCATTGAATAAAGAACCAGGAAATTTGTACTAAGGACTTTTTTTTTGCATTAAGCCAATGCACTTGCTTATTCTTTGAGGGTAGCAAGGGTTCTCCTAAGGAAATTTCATTGGGAAAACTTACACCATCTACCTGATGATCCTGTTCTTGCACTGTCAGACTTTTTTTTAGTTTAAATGTTCAAGGACATTTAAAAGGAACATGATTTGAGTCCCTTAAGGATGCCAAAACTGCCGTTTTGATGTGTTATAAATTGAAGAGTGCAGAACTCTTAAGCAAAGGGCTAAAGATATGGAAATATTGTTCTTTCAAAAGTACATAAACCTAGATGAAAGATGTGTTGGGAAACAATAGATTCATATTTTGATATTTTTGCTTAATAAAGCTTTCTGTGATTTTGTAGCAATGTTTTTGGACTTACCCTTGTACAACTCAACACATTTTGTCTAAATTAAGTGAATATTATTTTAATTTCTATATTTTGGCCATGTTACTATGCATTAATTTCCTATAATATAAAAAGTCAAATGAAATTGATTTTGCACTGTACATGTTAAATGCTAACTACATTTTAGAACAGGATGATGCTTGGCTACTAGGACTGAATGCTTTGATCAGAAATTCTATAGAAAAATTATTATCCAAAGAAGGTAAATGCAGAACAAAATTTCAAATTCTCAACGAATCTGATCCTGGGCCAACCTCACTACTGCCGCCACACTTGACACCATCAATGATGCCACCTGGCCAATCCATCTCATTGGGGGTCTTCCTCTTTTTCTCTGACCCTCCATCTTACCCAACATGACATCCTTCTCCAGCGACTGTTCCCTCCTGACAATATGTCCAAAGTATGAGAGACAAAGTTTAACCATCTTGGCCTCCAAGGAGCACTCTGGTTGCACTTCTTCCAAAACAGATCGATTGGTTCTTTTGGCAGTCCATGGCAATTTTAGTATCCTCCTCCAACACCACAACTCAAAGGCATTAATTCTTTTACAATCTTCCTTATTCACCATCCAGCTTTTGCATCCATATGAGGTTACTGTAAATACAATGGCTTGGATCAGGTGCACCTTAGTCCTCAAGGTGACATCTTTGCTCTTCAACACTTTAAAAAGTTCCTGTGCAGCAGATTTGCCTAATGCAATATGTCGTCTGATCTCTGAGTAATCATTAACCTTAAACCATAAATATTCTCTGAAGTGTTCTTGAAACAAGCTGTTGTTTAGCTTAATTAGTAAAGAATGTCTGCCTTGAGTACTGGACATTTTAAAGAACTACATAACATCAAATTGACAATAACAATAGGACCCCCAGGTGCAGTGAGTTTATATTAATGAAAGAGGAATGATTTGCCAAAAGATGGTGAGAATGGTTACTCAACTTGAATACCACTGAATTGTACATGTAGAAATTGATGAATTTATTGAACTTTCTGTTGTGCATGTACTCAATAACCAAAGCAACATGAATTAAGAAAATTAATTTGTGAAAGTTGAAAATCATTGCATGATTAAAATCTATAAACATTTCTTGTATGGTCATTTACTCTCTGTTTCCATTTTGTTGATGGCTGGTTATGAGGAATAAGTGAAATATATATTCTAATATCAGGAAGTGGCCAAACTTAGTCTTTCCTACTTTTGACATAGTGTCAGGAAGGACCAGTTGCTGGAGAAGGATATCATGTTTGGTAAGGTCAGAGAAAAAGAGTAAGACCCCCAACGAGATGGATTGGCCAAGTGGCAGCATCAATGGGCTCAAGCATGGCAACACAATAGTGAGGTTGGCCCATAATCGGGCAGTGTTTCATTCTGCTGTGCATAGTGTCGCTATGAGTTGGTACTGACTCTATGGCACCTAACAAAAACAACAACAATATATGTTAATTAAATATCATAATACTCTTACTATTATATATTAACATTTCTATATCTAATGTCTGTCAGTAATGAGTCAATGACAGGTGGGTATGACTGCACTTAGCCTCTGCAACAAAGTAGAAAGTTATTGTTTTTTGTAATGAAGATAACTGCAGACTTCTGGTTAATGGCTTCATTCCCTTGAGTCAAACCTGAATAATCTGCAATTAAATATCACTGTCCTCTACATTTCAGTTTACTTATCAACCAGCTTCCTGAAATAAGGGAGAATCTGTGAGTTTAAAATTTCAGTAACTTGTAAAATAGCCCATTGGTTTTCTATTATACATTGCCTTCTTGGAAGTTACTCTTCACTCTCATCAGATCAAGCATGAGCTACTAAACGAATCACCCTGATGACCCCAACTTTCAAACCACAGCTGCTAGATTTTCCAGTTGAAGGCCTCTATACGGCTGGGAACCTCTCCGGTTGTCCCAGAAGATAATCACTGTCTGTTCTCCACAGCCCAGGGATTTGCACAGCCCCAATAACATGCTGTTTTTAGTTAAGCTTCTGTTTTCTTATACAGGGGACATTTGGATGGACTAGCTGGGGAAATCTTCAGCATTCATGCACAAAAAATACATGCACAGAAATAATATGTACCCTAAGGTTCTCAAGAGATCTCTTATAAGGAAAGGAACAAAATATACTTCTTCCTTACAGTATAAACTGACAATATGTTTTAGCTCTAGCTGATAGCAAAGATCCTGTCTATTAAACGTTAAGTCTTCATATCCTGAAAGGTTTATCTGTCTAGCTGAGGATAAAGCTACACTAATCCTCCCTGGATGATTGGAAATGAAACTGAAAGGTTGCTCTCGGGGAATTTTCCCTATTGGTTCAGAGCCTAGATCTCATAAAGCCCTTTTACTGCCATGTAAGATTCATTATTTTTTCAAATGTGGAAGGTAGAGACCACATTAACTATCCTCCCTTTCCCTTTACTATAATAATCTATGGTTTCCAGTAGAGGACATTTAAAAATGTCTTAAAAAGACCAGTGTTCATATACCTTAGTTATTTGATTAGTTGTTGTGAGGTGTCATTGATTCAGTTCTGAATCACTGTGACACTATGGCAACAGTTTTGTGCCAGCCTCAACCCTCATTGATAATTTTCAGCCCACTCTTGCACTGACTGTAGTGCCATTTTTTATGGGTCTTCCTCTTTTTTTTTCTTTTTTTTTCTGTCTCTGTATTTTAACAAGTATTATGTCTTTCTCCAGGAAGTAGTCCCTCCAGATAACAGGTCCTAAGTATGTGAAAGAAGTTTTGCCATCCTTACTTCTAAGGAGTATTCTAGTTACACTTTTTTCAAGACAGGTATATGTATTCTGGCAGTCCATGATATATTTAATATTCTTCACTAACACTATAATTCAAATAAGTAAATTCTCCTATGACCTCCTTATTCATTGTCCAACTTTTACATGTATATGAGTAGATTGAAAATACCATCATTTGGGTTAAGCAAACGTTAGTTCTTAAAGCGACAACTTTGTTTTTTTTTTTTAGCTCTTGAAAATTGTCTTTTACAGCAGATTTGTCCAAAGTAATACAGCATTTAACTGCTTGACTGCTGCTTCCATAGGCATAGATTGTAGATATAAGTAAAATAAAATCCTTAACAACTTCAATATTTTCTGCATTTATTATGATATTGTTTATTGGTCCAGATGATTTTCTTTTTCTTTTTCCTAATGTTGAGGTGTTATCCATACTGAAGTCTTTGATCTTCATCAGTAAGTGCTTCAAGTCCTCTTCACTTTCAGCAAGCAAGGTTGTGTCATATGCATATCATAGGTTGTTAATGAGTCTTCCTCCAATCCAAATTCAGTCTTCTTCTTCATATAGTCCACCTTCTCAGATTATTCACGCAACATACAGAATGAAAAAGTATGGTAGAAAGCTACAACACTAGCACACATCCTTCCTTATTCTAAACCACATAATAGAGTACTGTTCTCTTTGAATGACTGTCTTTTGGTATATGTACAGGTTTCACATGAGCACAATTAACTGGTCTGGAATTCCCATTTATAACCATTTTGTTTATGATATATTATGATCCACACAAATTCCTTTGCATAGTCTATTAAGCATAGGAACGATCTTTCTGATATTCTGATTTCAACAAAGATACATATGACATTAACAATAACATCCCTCACTTTACCTCATGTTCTGAACCTAATATGAATTTCTGGCATTCCCAGAATTGTCAATGTACTGCCATAACCATTTTTAAATTATCTTGAACAAATTTTAATTGCATGTGATGTTAATGATATTATTCTATAATATTCATATTCTTTTGGATCAAATTTCCTTGGCATCAGTACTAACATGGATCTCTTCAAATTGGCTGGCCAAGTAGCTGTCTTACAAATATTTTGGCATGCACTAATGAGTGCTTCCAGCATTGCATTCATTAGTGAAACATCTCAGTAAGTATTCCATCAAATCCTGGAACATTGTTTTTCAATATGCCTTCAGTGCATCTTGGACTTTTTCCTTCAGAAAAAGTGTTTCATTATCTTAAGATACCTCCAGGATTTTTTATACTTCAATTGTGTTGGTTACAGTGACTCTGTGTATTACTTCCATCTTATTTTGATATTTCCTATGTCTATCAATATTTTGTGTATAAATCCTTCAATATTGAAACCTGAGGCTTGACTTCTTCCTTCATTAGTTTCAGCTTGAGAAATATCAAACGTTTTCTTCCATTTTGTGTTTCAAGTCCATGTCTTAGCACATTTTATTACAACCCTTTACTTTCTCCTCTTAAGTCACTCTGAAATCTTCTGTTCAGCTCTTAGACTTCTTTATTTACTCTATTCTCTTCAGCTACTCTATATTCAAATTTCAGAGTCTCTTCTGAAATTATTTTTGGTCTTTTTTCCCCCCTTTTCTCTCTTTTTAATGACATTTGGTTTTCTTCTTGTATGATGTCATTGATCCCACCCATTGTTCATTTTGTCTTGTCATTAATGTTTAATCTATTTGTTTAATCTAATGTGAAATCTATTCTTGATGTGGTCTCTAAATTCAGGTAGGATGTATTTAAGTTTGTACTTTGACTCTAGTGGACTTTTATTGTCTTGAAGTTCAGTCTGAACTTAATGTAAATGATTGATGATCTGTTGTGCACTTTGCCGTTGACCTTGTTCTTAGATTGATGATATTGAGCTTCTCTATTGCTCTTTTCACAGGTGAATTGATTCCTGTGTATTCCATCTGGTTGTGGCCATCTATGTCATCACTATGTTGTTGGAAAAAGGTATTTGCAATGAAGAAATCATTTATCTTCCACAATTCTTTCATGGGATCTCTATCATTGTTTCTATCACAAAAGCCAAAATTTCTAGCTGCTGATCCCTCTTTTCTGTTTGCAGCTTTAATGGTGGTAGTGATGGTGGTGGTTGTGTGCCATGGAGTCAGTCCCTTCTTTTAGTAACTCTGTATAGGGTTTCAAACATTATAAATCTTTATAGGAGCAGAAAGCTTCATCTTTTTCCTGCAGGGAGTGCTTGATCATTCAAATTGCTGACCTGTGGTAGCAGCTGAACCCATTACACTACCAAGATCCCTGAAACTTTAATGAATAATTTTAATGTATGTTGATTGCACAGTTAATTCTAGTCTGTAGAAACTGGTAAAATATTCAGTGTCTTCAACTTTGGCACATACATTGGAACAATAGACAAATTAACTGGTTATCATTATAGGAATATAGGTATTATCTTATCACAGCCATCATTATATTTTAAGATAGATTTTGAAGTTTGCCTTTTTACTATGGATGTGACATTTTCCTTCAATTTGTCCTTCACAGCATAAGACACCATATGATTGTCTGAGTAAAAATGTTGTTGTTGCTGTTGGGGGACATCGAGTTTGTGTGAACCCATAGCGACCTTATGCATAGGAGAACAAAACACTGCCCAATCCTGGGTCAACCTCACCACTGTTGCCACGCTTGAGTCCATCGATGCTTCCACTTGGCCAATCCATCTCATTGGGGGTCTTCCTCTTTTTCTCTGACCCTCCACCTTACCAAACATGATATCCTTCCCCAGTGACTGGTCCCTCCTGACAATATATCCAAAGTATGATAGATGAAGAGTGTCCATCTTGGCCTCCAAGGAGCACTCTGGCTGCACTTCTTCCACAATGGATCTATTGATTCTTTTGGCAGCCCAAGGCACTTTCAATATTCTCCTCCAACACCATAACTCAAAAGCAGAAATTATTCTACAGTCTTTCTTATTCTCTGTCCAGCTTTCACATACATATGAGGTTATTGAAAACACCATGGCTTGGGTCAGGCGCACCTTAGTCCTTAAGCTAACATCTTTGCTTTTCAACACTTTAAAAAGGTCTTGTGCAGTAGATTTGCCTAATGTAATACATCATTTGATTTATTGACTGCTGCTTCCTTGAGTGTTGACAGTTGATCCAAGAAGAATGAAGTCCTTGAAAAATTCAATATTTTCTCCATTGATAAGAATGTTGTTTATTGGTCCAGTGGTGAGGATTTTTGTTTTCTTGACATTGAGATGTAATCCATACTGAAGGCTGTGCTCTTTGATCTTCATCAGTAAATGTTTTAAGTCCTCTTCACTTTCAGCAAGCAAGGTTGTATCATCTGCATATCGCAGGTTGTTAATGAGTCTTCCTCCAATCCTGATGCCATGTTTTTCTTCATATAATCCAGCTTCTTGAATTATTTGCTCAGCATACAGGTCGAATAAGTATGGTGAAAGAACACAACCTTGTCGCACAGTCATGAGGTACAATGCTGTCTTTGATAGGAGAATATCCACGCACCTACAGGGAAACCCAGTAAATACCACTATTATTCAAATTTATGCACCAAACACTAAAGCCAGTGAGGATGAAATGGAAAAATTCTATCAACTTATTCAATCTGAAACCGATTAAACATGAAATCAAGATGTATTGATCATTACTGGTGATTGGAATGCAAAGATTGGGAGCAAAGAGGAAGGATCAGTAGTTGGAAAATATGGCCCTGGTGACAGAAATGATACTGGAAAACACATGACAGAATTATGCAAAACCAATTATTTGTTCATTTCAAATACCTTCTTTAAACAGCATAAGAGATGACTATACACATTGACCTCACCAGATGGAATACATAGAAATCAAATTGACTACATCTGTAGAAAAATACTATGGAAAAGTTCCGTATCATCAGTGAAAACAAGGCCAGAGGCAGACTGTGGAACAGACCATCAATTACTCATATGCAAATTCAAACTGAAGGTGAAGAAAATGAAAACAGGTCCACGAGAGCCAAAATATAATCTTGAATATATCCCACCTGAATTTAGAGATTATCTGAAGAGCAGATTTGATACATTAAACACTAAAGACTAAAGACCAGAAGAGTTGTATGATGACATCAAGAACATCATACATGAAGTAAGCAAAGAGTCATTGAGAAGAAATGGAAGAAGAAAATGGTCAAAATGGATGTCAGAAGAGACGCTGAAACTTGCTCTCCAGTGTAGATATGCTAAAGCAAATGGAAGAAATGAGGAGGTCCAAGAGCGGAACAGAAAATTTTGAAGACCAGCTTGAGAAGATAAAGCCAAATATTACAACAAAATGTGCAAAGATCTGGAATCAGAAAACCAAAAAGGAAGAACATGCTCAGCATTTCTCAAGCTTGGGGAACTGAAGAAAAAATTCAAGCCTCAACTCTTGTTATTGAAAGATTCACTGGACAAATTATTGAATGATACAGAAAACATCAAGAGAAGATGGAAGGAATACACAGAGTCACTCTACGAAAAGGAAATGGTTCATGTTCAACCGTTTCAAGAGGTGCATATGATCAAGAGCCAATGGTACTGAAGGAGGTAGTCCAAGGTGCATTGAAGGAATTGACAGAGATCAAGGCACCAGGATTTGATGGAATAAAAATTGAAATCTTTCAAGAAAGTGAGGTAGCACAGGAGGCACTCACTCATCTTTGCCAAGAAATTTGGAAGACAACTATCTGGGTGACTGATTGGAAAAGATCCATATTTGTGTCCATTCCAAAGAGAGGTGAGCCAATAGAATGCAGAAATCATTGGACAAACTCTTTGATATCCCATGTGAGTAAAGTTTTGCTAAAGTAATACAGAAACAGTTACAATCATACATTAACAGAGAACTTCCAGAGGTTTAAGCTGGATTCAGAAGACGCCATGGTTTGAGGGATATCATTGTTGATGTCCGATGGATCTTAGCTGAAAGCAGAGAATATCAGAAAGATGTTTACCTGTGTTTTAGTGACTACACAAAGGCTTTTGATTGAGTGGATCATGACAAGCTATGGACAACATTGTGAAGTATGAGTATTTCAAAACCTTTAATTGTGCTCATGAGGAATCTTACCTGTACCAAGAGGTAGTTGTTCAAACAGAACATGGGAACACTGAAAGTTTTAAAATTTGAAAAGGTGTGCGACAAGGTTGTATTCTTTCACCATACTTATTCAACCTGTATGCTTAACAAATAATCCGAAAAGCTGGGTTATATGATTCAAAATGGTTAATAACAATTTTACCTCACTAATACCTAGAATACTGGTCTTTATGCATTCCATTTTCTTTTTCACTAATCCCAATTATCCTAGATTCATACTTTGCACATTCCAGGTGCTAGTTATTCATTGATCTTTGGAGCTTTTTATATACTTCTTGAGGCAAATAAGTTATATCCGCAAATAAATGGACTGAAAGTTTTACTCCCTCCAGATCCTTAAGGTAGACAACTTTGAGGAGGCAGTTTTTCCCATGTTAGAGTTTTAGTGCTGTCACACCTGAGAGGTTCATCTTCTTGCTCTATATCAGACAATGCTTTGTTGCTTTTCATAAGGTTTTCACTGGCAAATTTGTTCAGAACTGGTTCACAATGTCCTCTACCTAGTTTGTCTTAGTCTGGATTTCCATTGAAACTCTTGTATTGTGGGTGATCCTGTTGGTATTTGAAATAAAAGTGACATAGCTTCTAGTACTGCATCAACATATAACTCACCGTAGTACAACAGACAGTTGAGTGGTAGATGTGTAAGAATTGAATAAATCTACTTAAGTGCCCAATGATTTTTGATGACTTCAGAAATTCATTTTTCATCCTTGTGATGGGTTATGTATTCATCAACTCATATTGTACTACAATTTTAAAAAATCAGATAATGGAACTATGGGCAACCAAAGTCGAAGAGAAGTAGGTGGTTATCTCTGAAAGAAGAAAGTCAGAGAAAAGCAGCCATAATTCTTTTTTTAGACTGTCATTTATAGAATAATAAAGAATGGAGAACACTCAAAGTGGTCCTTTTAAAATATATGAATTAAATATCTTCACACAAACAATTAATTTTCATTTTGAATCTAACCATGTTATTGCCTGCTAAATGAAATGAAAACAGAACAGAACACACTTTACAGTATAAAATAACAGAACGTATTTAGTTCTTAGCACTTACCAGTTCCAATAATGAGCTCTGGCAACACAGTAACTCTGTGTGAGAAAGATGTTGCAGTCTGCTTCCATAAAGTTTACCATCTCTGAAATTCTATGGGGCAGATCGACTCTTTCCTATAGGAAAGCCCTGAGTAGAATCAGCTCAATGGCAATGGACTTGAGTTGTTTTGATTAACAGAGGGAAGCATAGTTTCAATCATAAGTTTAAAAACAAATACAAAGTAGCATGCACAGTTTGTTCAGGTTAACTTAAAACACTATAAATGGAATCTGAAAAGGTAAATGATAATCCATTCACACCTCAGATATTAAGTATATTCTCAAGCCATTTCATTTGTCAATTTGTTGTACTGTGGTGGCTTGCATTTTGCCAAGGCGCTGGAAGTCATTCTACTGGTTTCAAAATACCAGTACGGTCACTCATGATGAAGAGGGTTCAATGGAGCTTCCAGAGTAAAAAAAAAAAAAAATACAACCTTCTATCTACTTCTGAAAATGAGTTCATCAAAATGCTTTGATTGCAAAAGAATATTGTCAAATATAATACATCTGCCTAGGTTGGAAGACAAATGAAATACACAATGAACTCAACAATCTGACGAGCATACCAACAATCATGAAGATGGTACAAGACCAGGAAATATTTCATCCCTTTATAAACCAGTTTGCAATATTTCAGAGTCAACCCACCAATAACTAACAAGATCCAGAAGAACATATGCTAAGTCTTGTGATACAATGGACAGTTACCTTTTACTTCTTCAACATTTATAATAAGAAACATAATACAGAGTATCCCTACCCACAATGTAGAGACAGTGGAACTGGAATCATAAGGATCAACTTTAGGTCCTGGTCTTGAGATACTTCCATAAACAATTCTAATAATTTAAAACCTTGTTTTATATTATCCTAAGACACTGTGGGTTTGTGAGCTAGATGCAAAGTAGGTTTGAACTGGAAGGTCGGAAGTTCAATCTTATCAGAAATGCTATACAGGGTCACTATGGGCTGTAACTGATTCAACAGCCCTTAACAACAACAACAACAAGAAACACAATATTATAAGATATAATTGTGGGAAAGGAGGCAGGGCTTGATGGTGGTTAGGGAGGAGGTACAGTGAAGTTTGCTGTCAGCAATACCACAGAATACCAGGCAAAGCAGATCCAGGGGAGAGCTCCCAAACCCGGAAACAGGAGATAGATACATTTTAAAAGTTTGAAGGCTTGTAGCTAGTGGAACTTGTACCAAAATTAACAAATTGCATACTTTTGAATATGCCAGGCTCAGCAGCCCCGAGCTGACAACTTGGGCAAAACCAAAAGTAAAGACCTAGTGGGGGAGCAGACACACCACGGAAAAATGCAGTGGGAACCTCGGAGCAAAAGTGGACAATACGTTTTGTCGGTTTTGCTTTGTTCTGATTTTCTTTTTTGAGGGGGAGGGGTATCTGTTTATTGGCACCCCCTCACTGTTTGTGCACCTCCATTGTGGTGACTAGAGGGGAGGGAACCTGAGCGAGTCGACACCACCCACCCTTACCACTGGTGGGTTCTTCTGTCACACATGTGCACAGATATTCAGCCCAAGAGCTGGCCCTGAACTGTTTTTTTGTTGTTGTTGTTGTTGTTTTTCTGGTTTATTTTTAAATACGGAAAAGGCCAGGACAGAGGTGCAGAGAGGGAAAGAAAGTTTAAAACAAAACAGGCAAAAATTAAATTAAACCCTGAGGTACACCATAACAGCCAACAGTGGCATCTTGAAATCTTTAAGGAAGCTTTGAAGGCAAGAAGCTGAAGAGAGGACATTAAAGTCATATTCATATTAGGCTACAGATTTTTTTTTTTGTCTCCCTCCTATCCATTTTCTGCAATTGTAGACTATAGTATTCAGTTTAGTTTTGTCTTTTTGTTGTTGGTGTTGCTTTTTGTTTTTGTTTTGTGTTTTGCTGGTGTTGTTTTGCTGTTGTATGCTCCCCCTTCTACCTTTGGGGGATTCTTTCTCTCCTTATATTACTCAAGAAGAGACAGCAACTGCTGTCATATAGGCAAATTACAACCACATTCTATAAAGCACCAAAACCCAGGCAAGAACCAATACCAACTGCCATGTACCAGGGAGGCAGACAAAAGCTGTGAAATTTACTCTGAGTTAAGCAATAATAAAAGTGAAAAGGGAAGCTCACATTCTGATCATATCTACCTGGAAGCAACCAGAAAAAATAAAAAATACCAAAACACATACTCAATTATTTAAGGCCACAGACAAACGCAGATGACCATATCAGCACATATCCAGAAAAAGATAAAATGGCCAAGACAAATTACCTAGAGGTAGACCTGGACTCCATTCTGGAAGGAGGGCAGGTCTTGGAAATGCCTGAGAAGGAATTCAGAAAATGATTATAAAACGTTTCAAAACACTTTACATTGGAGTTGAGAAAAATAAGGAAGAACTCAGGAAAGCACTACAGGAACAATCAAATAAGATAGATACAGCATTGGAAACAATACAAAACCTACAGAAAGAGGTCCAAATGGTCAATAATAGAATATCAGAAGTAGACAATAGTCTGAAAGGGCAAAGGAGTACAATAGAAGAGATGGAAGGCAGACTCAGTGAGATGGAAGACAAATCTCTCAATACCACTAAGATAGAAGATCAAACAGAAAAAAGGATTAAAAAAGCCTCAAGAAGATCTACGATTCATGTTGGACAACATGAAGAGGAATAGCTTAAGAATTATCGGCATTCCAGAAGAAGAAAAATCACACAAGTCCACAGAGGAAATAGTTGAAGAACTGCTGGGAGAAAATTTCCCTAACATCCTGAAAAGTGAAAAGATAAACATTCAAGAAGATCAACGAATCACAGGAAGGATAGACCCCAAAAGAAAATCACCGAGACATATCATAATCAAGTTCTCCAAAATCAAAGATAAGGAGACATTCCTGAGAGCAGCTAGGGAAAACAGAAATGTTACATACAATGGCAAGTAAGTTAGGTTAAGCTTAGAGATCTCAGCAGAAACCATACAAGCAAGAAGGCAGTGGAGAGACTGATACAAAACCCTGAAAGAAATAAAACTGCCAACCAAGAAACCTCTATCAAGCAAAGCTATCACTCAAATATGACAGTGCTATCAAAACATTCCAGGATAAACAGAAGCTAAGGGATTTTGCCAAAACAAACCCTGGCCTACAAAACATCCTAAAGGGAGTTCTGTGGACTGAGAACCAACAAGAACAGACAACAACCAGAGATTGACATACGTGGCAGCACCTCCCAAATTTAAATTGACAAAAGGAAGAGTCGAGAAAATAACATAACAATAAAAACAAACTCAGAGAATCTGGAAGGTCAGGGTATGATCAAAACAATTACAATGTAAAAGAAGGTGAACACGTAGTAACAGAAATCCAGATAGTGAGAAGGTCAGGTAGATTACAGGATAAAATAGACTGCACTAAATGGAGAGAAACGTTCATGAACTATAAGGCAACCTCAAAGAAAATGAACACTTCACAACATACCAAGAAAATGAAAATCCAAGAAGAACATGGAAACATTAAAACTATGAGGAAAGTCACAAGAAAGAACACAAAAAGCATGAACCCAACAAAGGAAGACACACCGAACAAAGAAAGCAGCAACACTACAAAAACAAGAAAACAAAATATATAATGGCAGCAATTAATCCATACCTATCAATAATTACACAGAATTTAAATCCATTAAATGTACCTGTTAAGAGACAGAGAGTGGCAGAATGGATAAGAAAATAGGATCCTTCAATATGTTGTCTGAAAGTGACACAACTCACACATAGAGAGAAAAACAAATTAAAAGTCAAAGGATGGAAAAAAAAATACATCAAGACAATTGCAATAAAAAACAAAAAGGAGTTATAATACTAATCTCTGATAAAATAAACTTTAAGGCAAAAACCTGCATAATAGATAAAGATGGACATTATCTCATGATTAAAGGGACAATTGAAAAAGATGACATAACCTTAACAAATATCTATGCTCCCAATGAAAGTGCTCCAAAATATATAAAGCAAACTCTAATACATTTGAAGAAAGAAATAGATGAATCTACAATAATAGTGGGTAATTTTAATACACTACTTTCAAAAATGGATAGAACAAGCAGAAAGAAACTTTACAAAGACACAGAAGAACTAAACAACACAATCAACCAACTGGACCTCATAGATGTGTACAGAGCATTCAACCCAACAACAACACAATACACATTCTTTTCCAGTGTATATGGAACATTCTCCAGAATAGACCATGTCTTAGGCAACAAAACAAATTTCCATAAATTTACAAATATCAAAATAATAACAAAGAATGTTCTCAGACCACAATGCTATCAAATTAAATCAACAATTAGAAGACCAAGGAAAAAGTTGAATATATGGAAACTGAATAACACCCTACTGTAAAGTGACTGGGTAGAAGAACAAATTAAATGTGAATTCACAAAGTTCCTAGAAACAAATGAGAATGAAAACACAGCATACCAAAATTTTGGACATGGCAAAAGCGGTGCTGAGAGGGCAATTTATTGCAATAAATCCACACATCCAAAAATAAGAAAGAACCAAAATTAATACATTAACACAGCATCTACAACAATTAGAAACAAACCAACAAAGGGAACCTACAGCCAGCAAAAGAAAAGAAATTATAAAGATTAGAGCATAGATAAATGAGATAGAAAACAGAAAAACTACTGAAAGAATCAACAGGACAAGAAGCTGGTTCTTTGACATGATTAACAAAATTGACAGACCATTGGCAAACCTAACAAAAAAAAAAAAAAAAAAAGAGGGAAAAGACACAAATAACACACATTAGAAACCACATGGCCAATGTCACAATGGAACCAAAGGAAGTCAAAAGGATAATAACAGATTGCTATGAAGAGTTGTACTCCAACATATTGGAAAACTTAGAAGAGATAGATACATTTTTATATAAACACTTCCTACCTAAACTTATACACAGTAAACTAGAAAACCTGAACATGCCTATAACAAAAGAGGAAATTGATCCAGTCATTAAAAGATTCCCAACCAAAAAATATCCAGGCCAGATAGCTTCACGGGTGAATTCTACCAAACATTCAGAAAAGAGCTGTCACCAATTCTACTCAAATTATTCCAGAAGATAGAGGAGGATGGAAAACGTCTTGATACATTTTATGAAGCAAGCATAACCCTCATACCAAAACCAGGAAAGGACGTCACTAAGAAAGAAAATTATAGACCAATATCCTCATGAACATAGATGCAAAAATTCTCAACAAAATCCTAGCCAACAGAATCCAGCAACAAATCAAAACGATAATACATAATGATCTAGTGGGATTCATATCAAGGATGCAAGAATGGTTCAACATTAGAAAAACGATCAATGTTATCCACCATATAAATAAGAAAAAGAAAAGAACCTCATGATTATATTGATTAACACAGAAAAGGCATTTGACAAAATCCAATATCCATTCCTGATAAAAACAATCAACAAAGTAGGAATAGAAGGGAAATTACTCAACATAATTAAGAGCATAAATACAAATACAAAAAGATTGATGATTTCCGCATTCAGTTGGATCACCTCTCTTTGAAATGGGCACAAATATGGATCTCTTCCAATCAGTCAGCCAGATAGTTGTTTTCCAAATTTCTTGGCAGAGATGAGTGAGTGCCTCTTGTGCTGCCTCACTTTCTTGAAAGATTTCAATTTTTATTCCATCAATTCCTAGTGCCTTG
>NW_006408593.1:1048022-1062771 GCF_000296735.1 Chrysochloris asiatica | reverse complement strand
GGAGAATACTAAAAGTGCCATGGACTGCCAAAAGAACCAATAGATCCGTTTTGGAAGAAGTGCAGCCAGAGTGCTCCTTGGAGGCCAGGATGGCTAAGCTCTGTCTCTCATACTTTGGACATATTGTCTGGAGAGAACAGTCGCTGGAGAAGGATGTCATGCTGGGTAAGATGGAGGGTCAGTGAGGAAGAGGAAGACCCCCAATGAGATAGATCACTCAGGTGGCATCATTGATGGAGTCAATTGTGGCAGTAGTAGTAAAGTTGGCCCAGGATCAGACATTGTTTCATTCTGCTGTGCACATTGGGTCGCTATGAGTCGTTTCCAACTCAATGGCACACGACAACAACAACAACAACAAACAAATCCAACAGCCTACATTACTCTCAATGGAGAGAAACTGAAAGCTTTCCCTTTGCAAACAGGAACCAGCCAAGGATGCCATTTGTCACCATTCCTATTCAATATTGTGCTGGAAGTCTTTGCAAGAGATATACAGCAAGACAGAGAAATTAAAGGCATCCAGATTGGCAAAGAGGAATTAAAACTCTCTTTATTTTCAGATGATATAATCCTATATGTAGTAAACCCCAAAGACTCAGTAAAAAGGCTACTAGACCTCTTTGGAAGATTTAGCAAAGTGGCAGGATATAAGATCAACATACAAAAATCAGTTGGATTTCTCTATACCAAAATGACAGCTTTGAAAAGGACATTAGAAAAGCAATATCATTTACAATAGCCACCCAAAGGATGAAATATCTAGGAATACAAATAACCAGAGAAACAAAGGTCTTATACAAAGAAAACTACAAAACACTACTACAAAAACCAAAAGAAACCTACCAAAATGGAAGAATGTACCATGTTCCTGGATAGGCAGACTTAACATTGTGAAAATGTTAGTAGTGCCCAAAGCAATGTACACATATAATGCAATCCCAAACCAGATTCAAACAACAGTCTTCAAAGAGATGGAAAAACAATTATAAATTTTATGTGGAAAGTAAAGAGACCCAAGATAAGCAAAGCACTGCTTGACTAGAAGAATAAGTTTGGAAACCTCCCACTCCCTGACTTCAAAATTTACTACATGGCTAAAGTGGTCAAAACAGCTTGGTACTGGTACAATGAAAGATACATAGAGAAATGAATAGTACTGAAAATTCAGAAATAAACCCATCTACATACAGCCAACTAATTTTTGACAAAATACCTAAATATATCGCATGGTGAGGTGATAGTCTCTTCAACAGATGGTGCTGGCAGAACTGGAAGGTGATATGCAAAAGATTGAAACAAGTCCTTTACTTCAACACCTTATACAAAAACCAACTCAACATGGATTACAGATCTAAATGTGAATCCCAGAATCATGAAGGCCATCAATGAAAAAAATAGGGACAAAGTGAGCACAGTAATTCAGGGAATACACAGATTACCAAGCATTCTGAAACTACATAAACAAAAGTAGACAAAATATATGAGTGGAACATACTAAAAATTAAAAACTTATGTGCATCAAAAGACTTCACCAGAAGAGTAGAAAGGGAACTCACAGAATGGGAAAAAGTTTTTTGCAATGACACATCAGATCCAGACAGCCAACAAGCATGTGACGAAAAGTTCATGATCACTAGCCATTAGAGACATGCAAATCAAAACAACAATGAGATATCATCTCACACCAGGAATAATAGCAAAGATCAAAAAAGTAGAGGACAATAAATGCTGGCAGTGATGTGGAGAGACTGGGACACTCCTGCATTGCTAGTGGGATTGCAAAATGGTCCAATCTCTCTGGAAAGCAATATGGCACTTCCTCAGAAGGTTGGAAATAGAAATACCTTATGATCCAGCAATTCCTCTACTTGGTATTTTCCCAAAAGAAATATGAGCCATAACACGAGTAGATACATGCACACGAATGTTCATAGAAGCACTATTTACAATAGTAAAAAGATGGAGACAGCCTACGTGCCCGTCAACTGAAGAATGATAAACAAACTGTGGTACACATACACAATGGAATATTATGCTACCTTGAAGAATAACAAGGAGGCTGTGAGCCACCGCATAACATGGATGAACCTTGAGGACATTATGTTGAGTGAAATTAGTCACTCACTAATGGAGAAATACTGCATGGGACCACTACTGTAAAAGACTAAGAAAAATAACCCCTACTAAGAGGGGGAGGGGATTCTTTGCTGGCTACTTGGATGTGGGGGTTGGGGTGAGAGAAGGGAGGTGAAGGTGGAGTACAAGGTATAAAATAGACAGTTTGGGTGCTAGGGAGGGGGGCAATATACAAGAATGGGGAGGGGAATGGAAGAACAAAATGGATGGGAGAACAATTAGGCTGGTTTGCATGGGTTAAGTAGGACAGAGGTAAATAATGATGTATGCACAATTTTGGAATAACAGGGCTCTGGGATACAGGGATTGAGACATGGTTTGAAAGGGTAAAAGGGGGAGAAATGTTAGGATGCTTGGCTGTGTTTTGAGTCTCGGTTTCCCTTGCCTACCCTTGTGAACTACGTAGTGGTTATGAATCGGGCTGCGAACCTTAAGGTCAGCGGTTCAAAACTACCAGCCGCTCCGCGGGAGAAAGATGAGGCTTTCTACTCCCGTAACGCTTTACACCCTCGGAAACCCTGTACAGGGTCGCTATGGGTCGGAACCGACTCGATGGCACTTAACAACAACAACCCTTGTGAAATAGACACATGAGGGGGAGAGAAATGAATAGCTAGACATATCACCATAGTAAGCTTGTAAGTCCGTCTTCTGCCTATCACTAATTGGAATACCTAAAATGGGGCTTCCTGCAGAGCCACTGCATTACATGAAACCATAGGTGGAATGCTGAACAGCATTCAGAATCTTCAGAGGAGGGAAATTTCTACTTGAAAGGACAAGCAGACCAGCCTGGAGTGGCTAAAAGAACAGAAGATATTTCTTGAAAGAAAGGTCAACAGGAAAAATACAAACAATTAGGCAGACCGACTGATTACTACAAGAACAAGCAAGTTGCTCACCCAGGAGATATCACGGCAAGTGGTTGGGTCCCCTCAGAGCAAACCCCCTTCCAAGACTAAGACTCAATGAAAATACATGCTCTGTTAGTGACCACGTTGGTCATCGATAAGGGAAAACAGCAATGAAGCTGCAAGCTAAGCCCTACAACCTTCAATAGACTTCTATGAACCCAGGTGGATACCTGGTTGGCCTGCAGTGTAGCAAGACCTGGGGACTCTTGGGCCCAGAGTCAGTGACATAGCTACAGAGGACTAGAGTGGAGAGTGAAGCGTCCAGCTGATAAGAAGAGAGGGCATATGCACAAAAACATCCATACTTGCAGATAATTGCACTTGACCTGGCTTCAATGACTGGATAATCAGAGCTCATCTAGAAGAAGAAAGAGGAAAAAAAAAGCAATCTGATTCAATTTTATGAACTTGACCAACACCTATGGATGCAGTAGCTCAAAAAGAGGGAACAAATCTTTACAGCAAGGATTATTCCCACCCCCTCCATATACAGAGTAGACAGGGATGGACACCTAGGACAATGGCTACCTAAATGGGATGGCTTCAAAGGCAAAAAGTGACAAGCTTTCAAGAGAGAATCTAGATCCAGAGTGCGTGGAGCAAGGTAGAATCTCCACTGAAGTAGTATCCAATCTGTCTAGGCGGGGTTGACGAAAGGAAATGTGGATAGATCTCTTGTGTTAGAATAGTGAATAATTTTTATTGGGACTGCTTGTGAGGGTTGGAAATGTTAAGGTAGATGTTTTGTAGCAAGGAGGGGGTGTGATTAACTTTTCAGTCTAGGAGAGGAGGTCCCTGGGACCATCAAGAGAGAAGAGCAGAGAACGGGACCCTAGCCAGAGAAGCAGTGATGCCTGAGATGGAGGCAGAGATGATGACGTGGAGTGATGGAGCGGCTGGGGATTTTAGACCTGGAGAGGGAGAGGGTCTGTATGCTGATGACCGGGGGGCAGGCTTGCAGGGTATACCCTGTGGTTGGTTCACGATGCATGGAGGGGATTGTAACCATGGCAATGAAAAAATATACAATAGGATGAATGTAAAACTAATGTTCTTCCATGTAAACTATCACATAATTCACACAAAATATTTTTTTAAAAAAAAGAAGATATAATTGTGTAAGATGATGTGTTGATTTTTGTTCCCTTCCCTCACCCCCACCTCCCTCACCCATTACATTACATAGAATTCACCTGTAAGGTCATTTGAGACTTGAGTTTTCTCTGTGGGCATGTTTTTTGACAAATTCAATTCAATAGCTATGTTTCTGTTGTTGTTGGCCTCCCTTGCATTGATTTTGACATATAATAACCTCATGTGACAAACTAGAACCTCACCATGGATTTTCATTCACTGTAGTACAATCTTTATGTAGTACAGCTGTGGTGCTGTAGGATAAGCACTGGATTGCTAACGGAAAGGCTGGCAGTTTTAAACCACAGAAACCCTATACAGGGACACTATGAGTTGCAACTGACTCGAAGGCACTTAACAATAACCACCACCTTATAAAAGCAGATTGCCTCGTCTTACTCTCATAAAGTACTGGGTAGGGTCCAGCTGTCAAATTTCCAGTTAGCAGTCAAGCACTTAATGTTTTGCCACCTACCAGTTGCCATGTAGTTGATTTTGACTCCTAGTGATCTGTTCTTGTTGTTAAGTGACATCCAGTTAGTTCCAACCCGTTGCAATGCTGGTGAGTTTGAGCCGCCTATGTTGTAGTTCAAATGAGCTTGCTGTCTGGCACGTTAACCCACAGAGCAACACCAAGACTCCGTGGATCCTACACGAAAGAGTAAAATTGCTCCATAGTATTGCTAAGGCTGTAATCTTTACAAAAGTAGGTTGCTGTATCTTTCTCTGGCAGAGAGATGAAAATGCTTTTAATTAGCAGCCAAGCATTTAACCAGAACATCATCCAGTTTCCTTTAATAGATACAGGACTTTTGTGTGTATATGTCAGTTTTAATACGGTTTTTCAAAAAATTTGTTGACAAAATGTTCAAGGTCTGTTATATTTCACTCGTTATTACTTGATATAAAGACATTATTTAAACTAAATAAATAAAAACAAAGCAAACAAAAAAGCAAGTTTTTTTTTTTTTTTTTAAAGCAACTTTTAATGGAGAATAATATTTATAAATCAAGATTTTAGTGTTAGGCTGTTCTATTGTTGCAAATTTGTTTGCAAATGCATGTTCCAATTATTCAATTATGTTTGTAAAAGTTAGAGCTATAATTTCTTTTCTGATACTGAAAATTTGTGTTTACTGTTTTTGTTTGTTTAACGTAATAATTATTGCTGTAGTTTTATTTATTTACTTTTTTCTATACAACAACGTAACTTTTGGCTTTGATATATGTATATGTATGTGTGTGTATGTGTGTGTGTATATATATATACATGTTGTTGTTGTTGTTAAGTGTTGACAAGTTGATTCTGACCCATAGTGACCCTGTATAGGGTTTCCAAGGAGCAGCTGGGGAGCTTGAACCACTGACCTTGCAGTTCAAATGACTTTGCAGTCTGATGCATTAGCCAACAGCATTACACCAGGACTCCATGTATATATACGTGTATATATATAGAGAGAGTTCTGTTGTGGCACTGTAGGATAAGCACTGGACTGCCAACAACAAGGTCAGTAGTTCAAACTACCAGGTACTCCTTGGAAACTCTGTACAGGGTCACTATGAATCAGTACTAACACGAAGGTACTTAACAACATAGATAGATAGATAGATAGATAGATAGATAGATAGATAGATAGATAGATAGATATATTTTGTTTTCCTATGGATCAGAATCGTCTCAATGGCACTTAACAACAACAACAAAAACAACAACAAAAAATATATATACAAACACATATATATATATGGTTTTCAGACATATCTTGGGATGCAATTATATTATTACTGTTAAGTGTGTAAGTGTATTGTGTTATGTAGGTAATAATTTGGTTATGCTGAACGTAAAATTTTTCTCCTGTGTGGCAGCTGAATTTTAAATTTAGTTCAACTACTTTTAATAGGACTGCTGTGTGTCTTTTCCATTTATACAAATTTTAGTAATAACAGTCTAAACAAAGAATTGTGACTCTGGTTTTTTTTTTTCAAATTTATCCACTGATTTCCCACCAATTTCAGTTACCCCAAATTCCATTCTAATTTTTGTTTTTTGAAAAAATTATTTTACTGGAGTTTTAGTTTCTGTTGACTGTGTCCTTCCAAACAGCTAAAACTTAAAAAAAATGTAAAACTTACTCCGTGTCATTCCCTTCATTAATTTCAAATTGTCTGCAGAATCTGCCTATAGGAAGCTTTGTTTTGTTTAGATTTGCATTTTGTACCGTTTATCGTTTTATCTGAAGAACAGTAGATTTGCTTAGAGCTTACTTGGCTATGACAGAAGTGGAATTATTTATTCCCATGTTTTTGGCAGGAGTTTCTTTTAATATCTGGAACAAAATATTCAAGGTCTTTGTTCTATTTCACCCATTCCAGCTTGAGACAAAGATAGTTATTTAAAAATTTTTAAAAAACCCAAAGATACCAAAAAAGTGTAGTAACTTTTGTTGCTGTTGCTATGTACTGTTGTGTTGGTACTGACTCATAACAACCAGGAACAGAAAAATGAAACACTACCAGGTTCTGTGCCAGCCTCACAATGGGTGCTACATTTAAACCACTGCAACTGCCACTATGCCAATCCATCTCATTGGAGGTCTTCCTCTTTTTCTCTGACCCTTCATTTTACCAAACATGATATCCTTCTCCAGGGATTGGTCTCTCCTAACAACATGTCTAAAGTATGAGAGATGAAGTCTGGTCATCCTGGTTTCTAGGGAGTATTCTGGCTGTACTTTTTTCAACACAGATTGATATGTTCTTTTGGTAGTCCATGGTACTTTTAATAGTCTTCTTCAACACCATAGATCAAATGCATCACTATGCAACTTTTGTATGCATATGAGGTTATTAAAAACATTGTGCCATTGGTTAGGTGCACCTTAGTCCTCAAACTGACACCTTTACGCTTCAACACTTTAAAGAGGTCTTGTGCAGCAGATTTGCCTAATGCAAGATGTTTGGTTTCTTGACTGCTGTTTCCATGAGTGCTAATGATTGATCCTAGAAAGAAGAATCCTTTGACAATGTCAATCTTTGCTCCATTTATATGTATGTTGTTTATTAGCCCAGTGGTGAAGATTTTTGTTTTCTTTACATTGAAATGCGACCCATACCGAAGGTTTTGGTCTTTCATCTTCATCAATCAGTATTTTAATCCTTTTTTGCTTTCAACAAGCAAGGTTGGATCATCTGCATATTGCAGATTGTTAATGAGTCTTCCTTCAATCTTGATGCCACATTTTTCTTCATATAATCTGCCTTCTCGGATTACTTGCTCAACATACAGATTGAATAAGTATGGTGAAAGAATATAGCCCCAGCACATACCTTCCCTAATTTTAAAACATTCAGTGTTCCTTTGTTCTGTTCAAACAACTGCTTCTTGGTCTGTGTACAGGTTCCTCATGAGCACAATTAAGTGTTCCAGAACACTCATTCTCTGCAATGCTGTTCATAGCTTGTCATGAGCACATAATTGAAAGCCTTTACATAGTCAATAAAGCACAAGTAAATATTTTTCTGGTATTCTCTGATATCTGCCAAGATTCCTCTGGCATCAGCAATTATATCCCTCCTTCCACATCCTCTCCAGAATCCGGCTTGAACCTCTGGAAGTTCTCTGTCACTGTATGGTTGCAGCTGTTTTTGAATTATCTTTAGCAAAATTTTGTTTACATGGGATTTAATGATATTGTCTGATAATTTCCACATTCCATTGGGCTGCCTCTTTTTGGAATGGGCATGTATATGAATCTCTTCCAGTCCATTGGCCAGGCAGTTAATTTCCAAGTTTCTTGGCATAGACGAGTGAGTGCATCCAGTGCTGCATCAGTTTGTTGAAGGATTTCAGTTTGCAGTCCATCAATTCCCAGGACTTGTTCTTTGCCAATGTCTTCAATGCACTTTGGACTTCCTCCCTGAGTATCACTGGGTCTTGATCATATGCTACCTCTTCAAACAGTTGAACATCAACCATCTCTTTCTGTTACAGTGATTCTGTATATTCCTTACATCTTCTTTGATGCTTTTTGTATCATTCAAGATTTTGTCCATAGAACCCTTCAATAATGCAAGTCAAAACTTGATTTTTTTTTTTTTTTCTTTAGTTCCCTCAGCTTGAGAGCATGTTCTTTCCTTTTGTTTTTCTAACTCAAAGTCTGGCACATTCATTATAATGTTTAACTTTGTCTTCTCAAGTTGCCTTTTGAATTTTTCTATTCAGTTCTTTTACCTCCTCATTTCTTTCATTTGCTTTAGCATGTCTACACTAGAGAGCCAGTTTCAGGATCCCTTTTGACATCCATTTTGGTATTTTCTTGTCTTCTTAATGAACTTTTGCTCTCTTCCTATATGATGTTCTTGATGTCATCCCACAACTCTTTTGGTCTTCAGTCTTTAGTGTCTGATGTATCAAATCTGTTCTTCTGGTTGTCTCTAAATTCAGGTTGGATATGCTCAAGGTCATAGTTTATTGTTCATGGACGTGTTTCCATTTTCTTCAGTTTTAGCCTGAACTTGAATATGAGCAACTGATGGTCTGTTCCACAGTATGTGCATGGCCTTGTTTTAGCTAATAATATGGTGCTTTTTCCACTGTCTTTTTCTCCAATGTAGTCAATTTGATTTCTGTGTATTCCATCTGGTGTGGTCCATGTGTATAGTCTTTTTTCATATTGTTTTAAAAAGGCATTTGCAATGGAAAAGTCATTAGTCATGCAAAATTCTGTCACGTGATCTCCAGCATCATGTTTATCACCAAGGCCATGTTTTCCAACTACTAATCCTTCCTCTCTGTGTCCATCCTGTGTATTCTAATCACCAATAATTATCAAAGCTTCTTGATTACATGTTTGATCAACTTCAGACTGAAGAACTTGGTGGTGGTGGTGCTGTGCTGTGGAGTTCATTCTGGCTCATAGCGACTCTGCATAGTGTTCCTGATGCTGTAAGTCTTTATGGGAGCAAAAGTCCTTACCTTTCTCCTGTGTAAAAGCGGCTTTTTTGTGTTTTTTTTGTTTTTTTCATGTACTAGAAGGGAACTGAAGGAGCTCTGGTAGCATAGTGGTTACAAATCAGGCTGCTAATCTCAAGGTCAGCAGTTTGAAACTACCAGAAGTTCCGCAGGAGAAAGATGAGGCTTTTGACTTCCTGTGCAGGATCGCTGTGGGTAGGAACCGACTTGATGGTACTTAATAACAACAACAGGAATGGGACCGTTGTATATTTAATTTCTCATTAGGACAAACCATTAGGAACTTTGCTACAAATTAAAAGAAAGGAAAGGAAAGAAGAGAAAAAAGAAAGAAGAGAGAAGACAAGATTTGGAAATAGATAATGGTGATGGTTGTACAACATGGAGAGTGTGGTTCCTGTGGTTGGATCATACACATGTAAAAAATGGCTGAAATGGTAAATGTTATGTTGGAGATATATATATATATATATATATATATATATATATATATATACAATAAATAAAAATAAGGAAAGAAAAGCAAAAAAAAAATTAAGGCGACTGGATGGCACAGTAGTTATGTGCTCAGTCGCTAACTTAAAGGTGCAAATGCACATGCGGTGTCACATGAGACAGTTGGTACAGTCTGCGTCCATAATGATTTACAGCATTGTTTGGCTCTGTGGGATAAAACACTGGACCACAAGGTTGATTTGAACCACAAAGTCAGTAGTTCACACTTATTAGGTGCTCCTTGGACATTGATTCAGGGTTGCTGTGGGTCAGAACTGACTGGACAGCACTTAACCACCATCACCAAACTCTAGGTTATAGTTCTACTCTGTCTTAAAGGGTCACTCTGAGTCCAGCTCAACATTACTATAATGGACATTTAAAAGTCACTGCAGATGCTTTGGAAGTAGGAAAGGTTAAAGAAAACAAAACAAAACAAAAATCTCTTCTTAAAGTTTCTATTGATCTCCCTAATAGAATTGAAACATAGTTTTGATCCAAAGAATGTATGTCTTAAAATAAAAAGTATTTGCTTTTATTGGAGCATTATCTTCTCTATGACGACTCCTGCTGTCTCCCAGACAGTTAATCAGTCCCTTCTATGTGATCTTATGACATTTATAAAAAGCTTTTATTACAATGGTTAATCAGAGTATTATAAGTCTTTCTAAATGATTTAATGGTTATGCAGAATTTCTGATTAAGTTGAAATTTTATTTCCAACTGATTGGTTGCTTGTATTAAATCATCTTTAAAACTGATTTTTCAGATATGTTCATTAAGATATAACTTTAAGCAAATGGATTGTACTTTTCAAATTGTTTAGTTCTCTTAGGCATTGCATTTAATATAGCAAAATAAAAATCATTTTGACATGATAATTTTGACTTTGCATTAGTAATAAAAATATTGCCCAGTGAACTGAGAGACATAACAATATGCACACAAATATAGAGGAACATTTGTAACCTACATAAGTAGAAAGAGATATACAATACAGTAATTGTTGTTAAGTGCCATTGAGCTGGTTCAGACTTAAAGCGACATTGTATAGGATTTCAGAGGAGTTGCTGGTGACATTTAATCACTGACCTTGTGGTTCAAACCTACCTGTCAGTCCAGGGCATTAATCAGCAGCACCACACCAGAACTTCTTACATAAAGTAGTACAAGGCATACACACAAATTGAACAACATGAACATGAAAAGGTTAATATTCTCGGACTTTCCTATTACTTCCTCTCTAAGTGGGAGGTCTTACTTTGTTACACTTAATTATTTTCATCTTCTGCCAATAAGAGTGTTTTCAAAACATGCTAGATGAATTTTTAAGACAGAACCAAAAGCCCAAAGGTGTTTCAGGCTGGATTTGTAGAATAGGTTTTACAAGGTGTCTTGTAAAGAGAGGGCCAGAGGATCTGATTGATAAACAAAAGAAAATTTTAAGACCAGTGCTGTGCATGAGCCAAACATCTCCTCAAGAGCTGAAGAAACACAAAATGGTTAAGCTTGAGAATTTTTATTTAATTTCTGTTTTTTTTTCTCTCTCTTTTTCTTTCCAGTTTTTTCTCTGTAATTGGAAATATACTGGCTTCTTTTTATCTTTGTTGCTATTGTTAGGTGCCACCTAGTTAATTCAGACTAATAGTAACTCTATGCACAACAGAACAAACTACTACTAGGTCCTGCATCAGTCTCACAATTGTTATGTTTAAGCCCATCATTGTTGCCACAGAATCAATCCATCTCATTGCAAATCTTCCTCTTTTTCATTGACCCTCCAATTTACTATGCATGATATACCTCTCCAAGACTGAGTTCTGCTGAAAACACTTCCAACGTTGAGAGACAAGTCTCACCATACTGGCTTCTAAGGAGCAACCTGGCTGGACTTCTTTCAACACAGATTTGTCTATTGTTCTGGTAGCGCATGGTACTTTCAATATTCCTCTCCAACATCATAATTCAAATGCATCAATTATTTTACAGTCTTCCTTATTCATTGTCCAATATTTGCACACATACAAGGTGGTTGAAAAGACAATGACATGGGTCAGGCAAACCTAAGTCCTCAAAGTGGCATCCTTTCTCTTTAACAGTTTAAAGATGTCTTTTGCAGCAAATTTGCCTACCACAATACATCCTTTGATTTCTTGACTGCTGCTTCCATTAGTGTTGATTGCGTATCCAAACAAAATGAAGACTTTGACAACTTCAGTCTTTTTCCATGTATCACGATATTATTTATTGGCTCAGTTATGTTACACTGAGGTGCAATCAGGATTGGAAGAAGAATTTTTAAGAGCTTGCAATACACAAAGAGTACATTATTGCTTGCTGGAAGAAAAGAGAACTTAAAATGTACTGATAAAGATAAGAGAGTACAGAATTTAGTATAGAATCTACTTCAACATGAAGAAAATGAAAATCCTCACAATAGATCTATAAATGAAATTATGATAAATGGAGAAAAGATTGAAGTTGTGAAAGACTTCATTTTATTTGGAAATATAAGCAATGCTCAGGGAAATAATAGCCAAGCAATTCAACTATGTACTGCATTATGTGAATCTGCTGCAAAATACCACTTTATATTATCAAAAAGCATAGAAAACACTTTGAAGATGAGATCAAAGCCATGGTATTATCAATCACTTCATATGCATGTACAAGTTGGACAATGAATAATTAAGACTAAAGAAGAATCAATACACTTGAATTATAGTCTTAGAGAAAAATATTGAAAGTATCAGTAGCATGGACTCCCAGAAGAACAAACAATTCTATCTTGGGAGAAGTACAGCCAGAATGCACCTTAGAAACTAGGCTGGAGTCTTTGTCTCTTGTATTTTTGATTTGTTGACAGGAAGAACCAGTCCCTGAAGAAGGACATAATTATTGGTATGATGGAAGGTTCTAGAAAAAGATCAAGAAAAAAATTCAATGAGATGAATTTGCATAGTGCCAGCAACAATTGGTCCAAATGTAACAATTGGGATGGCATAGGACCAGGTAGAGTTTCCTTCTATTATGCATAGTGTCACTATGAATTGGAACCCACTTGATGACACCTAACAAAAATGAATTACAGAAGAATAAACAAATTTGTCTTACAGGAAGTATAGCCAGAATGTTCCTTAGAACTTAGAATGAAGAGACTTAATTTCATATACTTTGGACTTGTTATTAGGAGGAACCAGAACCTGGAAAAGGGTAAAATAAATGGTCAGTGAAAAATATGATCAGCACGAGGTATTGACACAACATCTGCAACAATGGTCTTCAACACAGCAAGTTTTGTGAGCATGACACTGGACCAGGAAACTGACTCCATGAAACCTACCAACATCACAAGGAATACTATTGTGCTAATATAGAAATGTGTATGTCTGTATATATAAATTCACTGCCATCAAGGACTCATAGTGACTATGCATAAGGTTTCTGAGGCTGTAAACCTTTATGAGAGCAGAAAACCTCATTTTTCTCCTAAGGAGTGTCTGGTGTGTTTGATCTGCAGATCTTACTATTAGCAGTTTAGTGTTTATCCTACAGCCCCAGCTGGGTACCTTATATACTGTTTTTTTGCTGGGGTCATCCTGTCAATTTTGACTCACAGAGACCCCTGATAACATTATAGAATAGCTATAAAGGATTTTTTTGGCTACTATCTTTCCACAATCAGTTTGCCAAGATTTTCTTCTGAGATGTTTTGCTGGTTCAAACTGCCAACTTCTCAGTTAGCAAACAAGTACCACCAGGAATCCATAAAAATATATACATAATTATGTAAATGCACATATTTTGAATATGTATAGAGATTGTTATTGTTGTTAGGTGCCATCAAGTCTGCAAAGACTCATAGCTATCCTATGCACAACAGAACAAAACACTGCCTTGTCCTACATCGACCTCACAATTAATGCTAAACTTGAGCCCATTACTGTTGCCACTGTGCTAATCCAGCTCATTGGGGGACTTTCTGTTTTTCTCTAACCCTACAATTCAACAAGTTTGATATCCTTCTCCAGAGACTGGTCCCTCATGACAATGTGTCCAAAGTATGAGAGATGAAGTTTAGCCATCCTGGATTCCAAGGAGCACCCTGGCTGTACTTCTTACAATACAGATGTTTGTTCTTTTGGCAGTCCATGATACATATTTTGAATTGGACAATCCTAGGATTTATTCTGCCACCAATGACAAATTGAAGAGGAATGGCATGACATTCATTGTCTAAAAGAGCATTTTAATATATATCTTAAAGTACAATGCTGTCTGTGATAGGATAATACCATGCATCTACAATACCCATTAAAGTCACTATTATTCAAATTTACACACCAGCCACTAATGTCAATGATGATGAAGAATTATTCCAACTTGTGCAGTCTGTAATTGAGCAAACATGAAATCAAGATGCACTGATAATCACTGGTTATTGGAATGGAAAAGTTGGAAACAAAGAGAATCAGTAGTTGGAAAATATGGTATTGATAATAGAAACCATGCTGGAGATTACATGATACAATTTAGTAAGACTAATAACTTGTTCATTGCAAATACCTTTTTTTTTTTTTTTTAAACAACTTAAGAGGCAACTATACACATGAACCTCACCAGATGGAATACACAGAAATTAAGTTGACAATATCTGTTGGCATAGACAAAGGAGAAGCTAAATATTATCAGTCAAAACAAGACCAAGGGCCAACTTTGGAACAGATCATCAATTGTTCATGCTGAAGAAAACTGAAACAATTCTATGAGAGAAAATATAACCATGAATATATCCCACCTTAATTTATAGACTCTTGTGCTATGTTGGTTGTAATATTTGTGAGTAAATTTGAACCATCAACCTTTCTTGTAGTAGCTTAATGCTTAACTGTTGAGACACCAGGGCTGCTTATCAATTTTTCTACTAAAACTTAAATATTTGACTTTTATCTTAAATAAAACTTTGTTTTGTGTTGTTTTCTCCTTATATGATTATCCACTGGTTGTTGTTGTTGTTGTTGTCAGGTGCCATCGAGTCGGAACCGACTCATAGCGACTCCATGCACAGCAGAACGAAACAATGTTCGATCCTGGG
>NW_006408593.1:1028619-1046877 GCF_000296735.1 Chrysochloris asiatica | reverse complement strand
TCTGTATTACCTTGAGCAAAACTTTGCTTGCTTGAGATATCAAAGAGATTGTCCGATGATTTCCGCATTCCGTTGGGTCACCTCTCTTTGGAATGTGCCCATTCCAAAATATCCACTGGAGTCAGTGAGAAATGGTGGAAATAAATAAGAAATACTGAGGAGCACTGAACATAATTTAATTTATGTGATACCCCCTCATTTATCCAATATTTTATTTTGTGTAATATCATGATGAGATTGAATACATGTATAAATTTGAATTGTTAAAACTCATGGTTATCTTCTCCCTTTTCTTTTCTTCTTGATCTACATCTTTTCTTCTTGATCTACTCCTGGCTTTTCCATTTCTGTTGTTTAAGCCATTTTTTTTTTCCTTCACTCTGTCTCAAAACTGGGAAAACCTTCAACTCTTCTGCCTCTCACTCCCAGATCCAGTCATTCACCGCCCATCCACTTTTATTCTTCAATATTACACTAATATCTCCATCCTGAATTGGCATCATATTTATCAGGTGACTGTGCTTTTTCAGGGTCCTTCTAGAAATTTGTGTAACACTCTGTTTCTGCTTTTAGAAACCATACACATCCTTAAAGAAATATCTCTATTATCTTTTCTATAAAAATGAATAAATAAATATGATTTATAATCACTTGGATTTAAAGTGTCTTTCATATAATCTGAAGTCCACTTATCATTCTTTATTAAGCATTTAATTTTTTTTTCCTCTGGATCATTTTGTATATAGTAGCAATTTAAGAAATACTTGAAAAATAATATTTTTAAAATTACTATTACATCACATAACTAGAGTAATGTATTTAATGGTATGCTGATAGTATTTTAATTCTTTGTAAGGTGTTTTGATAATGGATGCAATTTTTTAAAGAAATTAAATCTTATAATGCCTGGACTGTAATTAGATTTAGTATATTAAAAGTACCTGCTTAATTGGTGTTACTTTTATGCCAAAAGTTTGGACTGAATTTTTGTTCCATAAATATCTTTCTCTATCAGTAATTTATCAAAGTTACATGAATGCTTTCTTGCCAGAGATAAAACATCAAACAAAATTAACTCTCTAGTAACTTTTTCTCTTTTAATAAAATAGGATTTTGTGCTATGCCCAGTTGTCAATAAAAGTAACTCAACATTGGAGATGATAAAAAGCTAAACTATATCAAATGAAGACTACATTACATTTCCTCATTGTTTATTGATTGTTCTTGTAATTTAGTGCCATCAAGTCAGTTCCTACTCACAGCAACTCCAGGTACAACAGATCGAAACACTCCCTGTCCTGCTGCCATTGTGTCAACCCACCTTGTTGGGATTCTACCCCTTTTTAGCTGACCCTCCACTATCCTAAACATAATATGCTTCTCCAGGGACTTGTCCCTTCTAGTAATATGTTGAAAGTATGAGAAACAAAGTTTCTCCATCCTTGCTCCTAAGGAGTGCTCTGGTTATATGGCCACCAATATTCTTTGCCAGTAGTACAATTAAGATGTATTGATTTTCATATGGTCTTCTTTATTCATGTCTAAATTTCACATGCATATCAGGTGACTGAAAATACTGTGATTTGAGTCAGGTGTACCTTAGTCCTCAAAGTGGCATCTTTGCTCTTTAACACTTTAAAGAGGTATTTTGAGGTAGATTTGCTTAGTGTAATGTCATTTAATCTCTTAACTGCTGTTTCCAGGAGCATTAAGTGTAGATCCAAGCAAACTTAAGTCTTTGGTAAACTCAATGTTTCCTCCACTTATCTTGATGCTATTTCTTGGTTCTTTTGTGAGGATTTTTGTTACACTGAGATTCAATCCATACTGAAATTGTAATCTTTGTTCCTAATCAGTATTTCAAGTCTTCTTCATTTCATTAAGCAAAGTTGTGTCACCTGCACATCACATTTGTTAATGAGTCTTCCTCCAATACTTATGCCACATTCGTCTTCATGTAATCCAGGTCTTGGATTTATTTGCTCAGCATACAGATTCAATATGTGTGGTGAAAGGACAACCTAGCCTGGCATTCATCTTTCCTGATCTTAAACAATTCAGTATCTCCATATTTTATTTAAATGATTGCTTCTTGGTCTGTGTACAGACTGCTCGTGAGCACAATGACACGTTCTACAGTATACAATCTTCACAATGTTATCCAAAATTTGTTATAATCCACACAATTATGTGTGTTTGCATAGTCAATAAAGCACAAGTAGACATCATTTTGGTATTCTCTGATTTTTGAAAAGATTCATCAGCAATTAAATCTCTAGTGCTACATCTTCTGAATTTGGCTTCAAATTCTGGCAGCTTTCTGTGGAGGTACTTCTTGAATCCTTAAGAAATTCAGAAAAATTCTACTTGCAGGTGACATTAATAATATTGTTTGATAATTTTTGCATTCTGTTGGTTCACTTTTCTTTGAAACTGGCACAAATATGGATCTCTTTGAATCTGTTGGTAAGTTAGCAGTCTTCCAAACTTCTTGACATAGACAAGTGAGCACCTCCAATTCTGCGTCAGTTTGTTGAAACATTTAAATTTTTTCCCCCATCAATTTCTGGAACCTTGCTTTTAGTTAATGCCTTCAGCTTGGACTTCATTCTTCAGTACCATTGGTTCTTAATCACATACTGACGCTTGAAATAAGCATCTGCCACATTGGGGGTGAATGACTCTGTGTTCTTTTCATCTTCTTTTGGTGCTTCATTCATCTTTAAATATTTTGCCTTCAGAATCCTTTAATATTGCAACATTAGGGTTGAATTTTCACTTTAGTTCTTTCAACTTGAGAAATGCTGAGCATGTCCTCTTTTGGTTTTCTAATTGTAGCTCTCTGTACATTTCATTATAATACTTAGTTTGACTTCTCAAACTACTCTTTAATTTTCATGGTCAATTATTTTACTTCATCATTTCTTCCAGCTTCTCTAGTTACTCTGTGTTCAAGAGCAAGTTTCAGATTATATGTTGACATCACTTTTGATCCGTTCTTTCTTTCCTGTCCTTTTAGTGGCCAGTTGCTTTTTTCCTGGTGTTATACCACAAAAGTTGTGGTCTTCTGTCATTAGTGTTAATGAATCAAATTTCTTATTAAATTGGTTTCAAAATTCAGCTGGGATATATTCAAGGTCATGCTTTGGCTCTTCTTGGCATGCTTTAATTTTCTTCAGATTAAGATATCCAACAGCAAATGAGCAACTGATGATCTGCCTCAATCTGCCTGTGAGCTTATTTTCAATGATGATATGCAGTTTCTTCAGTCTGTTATCAAAGATGTAGCCAATTGGATTCTTGTGTATTACATCTGGTGAGGTCCATGTATATAGCTGCTTAATAAGAAATAATACAAATGTGAATCAATGAAAAATAAATAAAAAATAAATTGTGACATATTTATTTAAAGCAAAGCTATACAATGCTACACATAAATGGATTATTCTATGAATGATTGAATTGTTCTGTCTGCATGACTGAAGCACAGAATAATTTTACACAAAAAAAGAACAGATTCAAATATTAATCCATTTGTCTCTTTCCCATATTGCAAGATGGCGGGTAAAAAGGCTGGGAAACATGCTATCAAGGTGAAGAAGCCTAAAGTCAAAAATTCAGGTGCCATCGAGGCAAGATAGTGGTTTTCCTGAAGCAGCTGGCCAATGGTTTGCTCCTTGTAACTGGACCTCTGTCCCTTAATCAAGTTCTTCTGCGTAAAACACACCAGAAATTTGTCATTGCCACTTCCACCAAAATTGGTATTAATGGTGTGAAGATCCCCAAACATCTCACAGATGCTTACTTAAAAAAGAAGAAGCTGTGAAAGTCCAGACACCAAGAAGGCGAGATCTTCGACACTGAGAAAGAGAAATACGAGATTACAGAGCAATGCAAAGTGGATCAGAAAGCTGTGGACTCACAAAGTATGCCAAAAATCAAAGCTATTCTCCAGCTGCAAGGTTACATGTGTGCTGTGTTTGCTCTCACAAATGGAATTTATCCTCACAAATTAGTATTCTAGATTTCTTGCAAAGAAAGAACCTCATTAAAAAATTGATAAATTTAAAAATATTAATCTATTGATAACATTTTTAATAACTAATGAAACAAAGGATAAACTCATAGAAAAGGGTTAAATTAATCACATGCCTATTAAGCTTTAACTGATTAAGCAGAACATATCTGCTTACTTCTTGTGTTAAAACAAACAAACAAAAATTCAAACCTGTTGCTGCTGAGTTGATCCCATGTAAGAACTGTATTTTATCCTAATTTTATATGTTGGTACATATCAGTTGTTGTTAGGTGCCATCAAGTTGGTACTGACTCATAGAGACCCTATGCACAACCAAACGAAACACTGCCCGGTCCTGGGCCAACCTCACAATTGTTGTCACGCTTGAGCCCATTGATGCTACCACTTTGCCAATCCATCTCACTGGGGGGTCTTCCTCTTTTTCTCTGACCTTCAAACTTACCAAACATGATATCCTTCTCCATTGACTGGTCCCTTCTGACAATATATCCAAAGTATGAGAGAAGAAGTTTGGCCATCCTGGCCTCCAAAGAGCACTCTGGCTGCACTTCTTTCAACACAGATCTGTTTGTTCTTTGGCAGCCCATGGTACCTTTTAATATTCTCCTCCAACACCGTCACTCAAAAGCATCAATTCTTTTATGGTCTTCCTTATTTGCTGTCCAGCTTTTGCATGCATATGAGGTCATTGAAAATACCATGGCTTGGGTCAGGTGCACCTCAGTCCTCAAGCTGACATCTTTGCTCCTCAACACTTTAAAAACATCATGTGCAGCAGATTTGCCTAATGCAATATGTGATTTGATTTTTTGACTGCTGCTTCTGTGAGTGTTGATAGTTGATCCAAGAAGAGTGAAGTCCTTGAAAACTTAAATCTTTTCCCCACTGATTTTTGTTGTTGTTAAGTGCCATCAAGTCAGTTCTGACCCATAGCGACCCTGTATAGGGTTTACAAGAAGCAGCTGGTGACCTTGAACCACCGACTTTGCAATTCAAATGATGTTCAGTGTGGGGCATTAATGCACAGCAGGACACCGGGAGAATGTTGTTTATTGGTCCAGTGGTGAGGACTTTTGTTTTGTTTACATTGAGATGCAATCCATAACAAAGGCTGTGCTCTTTGATCTTCATTAAATATTCTATGTCCTCTTCACTTTCAGAAAGCAAGGTTGTATCATCTGCATAGCACAGGTTGTTAATGAGCCTTCCTACAATCCTGATGCCATGATTTAATTCATATAACGCAGCTTCTCGGATTATTTGCTCAGCATACAGTATTTGCTGTACACATCAGTAGAGGAAATTATAAATGAAAAAAGGATTTTTCCACAAGATTCTTTAAATAGGATGAATACTTTTATTTTGGATATTTTTATTTGGCAATATGTTAATGATTCAGGTATTTTTTAGAGATGCAGAGAACTTCATAAATACCTGTAAAATAATTTTACCCTCTCATAGTAGGCTATTTTCAAAACATAAATTAAGACCAAGTTTGTTTATAGCATGACAGATTCATGATTAATTTCTTGGTGAGCCTTCAATAGTAAACAGTTTGTCCACTGATTCATAAATGAAGCAAATATTTAAGGACACCTGAGTAATATTTCATCTACAGCCTGTTTCTAATGCTTCCCATTTAACCTATCTCTATAGCTGTCCTGTTGTGTAAAACATCTTCCCTAATGTAGTATTTGTTCTCTCTTGTCATTAATAAAATGGTTTATTCAATGCATTAATCAGTGAGCACAAATGATACCCACTGGCAACGAGAAACTATTTGTAGTCTTATAAAATGCACTTATTATTAATGGTGCTTTGTTGGTTATTGCAATTAAGCCTGTGTGAAAATTTCAAAAGTGACTTATGATGATTAATTCCTCAGACAGTTAAACCCTCTTGTCCATTTTATGAATGAGGGAGGATTAAGATTTATAAATGATGAGTTACTTCACCAAATTCCAATAGGAAAGATGGCAACAAAAAGAACAGGCACTATCACTAGATAGTGTTTATGTTATAGATTTTCTTTACTATGCATAAAAAGTGCAATCTAAAAAAGAAATGTTCCCCAAATCTTGTTGCAGCACATCATCAAATGCCATGTATGCAACAAAGTCCAATCAATGCTTTAAAAAAAAAAATGTTCTATAATACAACCTTAATAGCAAAGGAGAATGAACTTGTATCCTAGGAACAGTAGGGAGCTGTAGCCTGAAGCAAACAATGTACAATTTTCAAAACATTCATACTAAATCTTTGAGCTAATGAGAATTTGGCATTACAATCTATGTTAGCTTTTAATACAAGCATAATGTATGAAATCATTCACCACAGATATAACTTAATTCACATTTTTCAATATTCATTTACTCCTTGACTAACTATAGTTATCTGGAAGTGAAGAATAAAGGGTTAGAGACTTCTTTTTTTTTTAAAGATGCCTTGTCTTTCTTTACTTTGGTGAAGCAATTATGAATATCAACTATTTGTCAAGATTTATTCCAGGTTACAAATCTACCATAGCAGATAAACAGAAAATAGAGAATTATGGGATCTTGGACAATCTTCTTCACTTGTCTAATCCTGTTTATGCTTTCTTTTTCTTTTTTTTAAAAAGGTTTTATTTTTTAGAGCAGTTTTAGGATTATAGAGAAGTTGTTCATAAAGAAGAATTTCCATATACTTTTTCTCCCTGTACACTGTCTCTCTAAGCTTTTACATTAGGAAAAACTACAGTAAAGATCAAAGTAAGTTTAAACGAAGCAGGGGAAAGAAAAATTAAAACATGAATCGAAAAAATTAACAATAAGTAAACTGAGAAAACCAATGAAACCAAAAAGACACATTTTTTTTAATATCAATAAAATTGGTAAAATTTTAGCCATAAGAGAAAAATAGTACAAACTATGAATAACAAATGAAAGGTGGGTTATACTAATGGCTCTATATACATTAAAAAGAAAATAATTAATAGAAAAAATAGGAATAACTATACCTACAAATTTGATAAATTAGATATAATATAAAAATTCCTTAAAAGACACAAACTACTAAAACTCATAGATAACTTGAATACTTCTCTATCTATAGAGAAATTCAATCAATAACAAATACTACAAAGAGAAAGCACAAGCTCCAGATGGTTTTACGTGTGACTTCTAAAAACATTAATTCATATGGGTCAATAAAATCCAATTCAATTCTGTTCATATCATTCCATCTACATGCAATTAAATCTCAATGTTCACCATGTAAGAAAAAAAGTACATTGTTTAAACCAGAAAAAAAAAAAATCAGTTTAATCTAGAGCAAAGAACATAAACCATAAGGGTTTCATATTTTGTACATTTAAAAATTATGGGTGGTACTCTATATTCTGAGATTTTTTGGATCCTGGATATTTGCATATTTAACAATTTTATAGGAATATTTGATCATCATTGACTTAGGCTGATTTATTTCCGTTAAGATATTCCTGAATTATTTTTTGTAATTTGATATATTTCACATTGATGGAAAAATTTAAATCTCCTTATAAACTTTTCAGAGTTTCTGATATTCCTGATGCACCTTCAGTGAACCTGATTTGATTATTTTGTGGTAGAGCTCCTACACTGGTAATTTTTAAAGTAACAGGAGATGGTACTGTGAAGCCACTTTGGAGAAACACTGGAATGGTATTTGCTACTTTTAGTATTGCCCAATATTTCCAGTCATTTGAATCTGTAATATTGAGCACTGACTAGTAAATGACAATTTCAATTATCAGTTGGATTGTCATACAGGGAGTCCTGGTGTGTCTCTGTGAGTTAATGCGCTGGATTGCAATATTGGTTTGAACTGCAAAGTCGGGATTCAAGCTCACCAGCTGTTCCATGGAAATCCTATGCAGGGTAGATATGGGTCAGAATAGACTCTAAGGCAACTTATACAGGCATATCAAGAACCTCCCCAATCTAGCCAACATCTAGGGAAATATTCTGGAATAATAAAGAAGTCATAGCAAGTGGGTGTGCTACACATGTTTCTTGAACCTGATTGTATAAAGAACTGAAATATTGTTAAATTGCAGATTCTGCTTCACTACAAACCAGAGTGGAACTAAACTTCTACATTATTAATAAGCTTCTAGGCAATCCCCAGTCAGATCCTACCAGATCATGGGCCACATTTTAAGTGACAAAATGAAAGACTACAGTTTAGCTTCAGGAAGGAATCTCAGGACTACATGAAGTGTTTCAGTTCTGTAGATTTGCCATACCTCTTTCAAACACAAAGCAGGAATTGTGCACATCATTAAAGATCCTGGTATATATTATTTTTTTCCATGTCTTCCATATGTAAAAAAACATATTTGGATATAAGTGAGATCATACAGACTTTCATTTATTTTAATTATTAAAATTAATTCATTACTCCCTTACCATATTATTGTTGTTGTTAGGTGTCCTCCAGTAGGAGTAGTTTCTGACTCACAGAGACCTTATTCACAAAAGAGGGAAACATTGCCTGGTCCTGCACGTACCTCAGTATGGTTGAGCCCATTGTTGCTGCTACAGTGAAAATCCATCTCATTAGGTGTCTTCCTCTGTTTTGCTGATCCTCCACTTTACCAAGCAGAATGTCCTTCTCCAGAAACTGGTTCCTTCTAATAGCATGCCTGAAGTATGAAAGATGAAGTCTGGCCACCCTGGCTTCTATCGAGCACTCTGGCTGTACTTCATTCAACATAGATTTGTTATTCTGGCAGTCCAAGATATTAAAAAAATTCTTCTCCAACACCAAAACTCAAATATAGCAATTCTTCTACAATCACCCATATTCATTGTCCAACTTCACATGCATACAAGGCTATCGAACAAACTATGGTTTGTGTCAGGTGCACCTTCATACTCAAACTGACATCTTTGCTCTTCAACACTTTAAAGAGATCTTGTGCAGCAGATTTGCCTGATTCAATACATTGTTTGATTTTTTTTACTGCGGCTTCCATGAGTGTTGATGTTGGATTCAAGGAAAATTAAGTCCTTGATAATTTCAATTTTTCTCCATTTATTATGATGTTATTTATTGATCCAGTAATAAGGATTTTCGTTTTCTTTACATTAAGGTGCAATCCATACCATAGATTGTAGTCTTTGATCTTCATCAGTAAGTATTTTAAGTCATCTTCACTTTCAGCAAGCAAAGTTGTATTACCTGTATATTGCAGATTGTTAACTTTCCACACAGTTGTTTGTTTGTTGTTTTTTAAGTGCCATCAAGTCCGTTTCAATACATAGTGACACTATATAGAGTTTCTGAAGAGCAGCTGGTGAGTTCGAATGTCCTTGTTGTCCAAACTGACCTTGTGTTTCAGTGCTTGTCCTATAGTGCCACACCAGGACTCCAAACTTACTACATTAAGTATCATTAATAACAAAGTATTTGAAGCACAGATAAAGCAGTATCTACATTTCTCATAAAACTTATTATGATTCTGGTGCATTTGGAACTTGAGCCAAGAGCCATACATTCACAATTTTATGGTGCATAAATTTGAATTTGGGAACTTTCATACTGTAATTTTGGCAATAACCTATTTTTAGAAGAACTAGTATACTAGACAAGAAGTCAGTAATGCTTTATTATTTCCACTGAGAAACAAGGATGAAAGAAAAATTGACTCCCTTTAAATAATCAATTGTCTAATTTCTCAAATATACTTCGAAATTAGAATTAGCAGAGTCTAAAATGCGAACCTTAAGGTCAGCGGTTCGAAACTACCAGCCGCTCCGCGGGAGAAAGATGAGGCTTTCTACTCCCGTAAGGATTTACACCCTCAGAAACCCTGTACAGGGTCGCTATGGCTCGGAACCGACTCGACGGCACTTAACAACAACAACAACAAACTGATATAAATTACACTGTTACGAATTTATAGAGATCCTAGAGAGTTCCTTGTAAGTGTGTTCCAAGAGAGTTAAACACAGAGAGGAGAGTAACTCAAAATGTATTGCTACAAATTTTTCCATGGACAAAGTTGAGAAGGCACAGGAAGGTGGGTAGATTGCAAATAGGAATCACAGGAAGGAAGTGGGATAACTGTGGTTTCAAGGAGGAGATTTTAATCATTGAGATGAAATGAAGTGCATGATTTGTTGAATATAAAGCAGATGATCTTGTCTGTAAAGCTTCATTCAATTCACAAAAAAAGTAGCATTAACATAGAGTAAAAGAATTTGCTACAAAGGCTCTAGTTAATTTATGCATTGATTTCTTCCAAGTAAAACTTGTTTGACCATGTATCTGTAATCAATGCATGACTACAGAAAACATGACTTCATCATTATTGTTGTTGTTGTTAGGTGTCATCGTGTCGGGACCTATTCATAGTGACCCTATGCACAACAGAATGAAAAACTGCCCGACCCTGGGCCAGCCTCACTACTGTTGCCACACTTGAGTCCATCGATGCTGCCACATGGCCAATCCATCACATGGGGGTCTTCCTCTTTTTCTCTGACTCTCCACCTTACGATGTCGTTCTCCAATGACTAGTCTCTCCTGACAGTATGTCCAAAGTATGAGAGACAAAGTTTGGCCATCTTGGCCTCCAAGGATCACTCTGGCTGCACTTCTTCCAAAATTGATCTATTGGTTCTATTGGCAGCCCATGGAACTTTCAATATTCTCCGCCAACACCATAACTCAAAAGCATCAATTCTTCTACGGTCTTCCTTATTTATTGTCCAGCTTTCACATGCATATGATGCAATTGAATAAACCATGGCTTGGGTCAGGATCACCTTACTCCTCAAGCTGACATCTTTGCTCTTCAACACTTTAAAAAGGTCTTGTGCAACAGAATTGCCTAATGCAATATGTTAATTGATTTCTTCACTGCTGCTTCCATGAGTATTGATAGTCGATCCAAGAAGAATGAAGTCCTTGAAAACTTCAATCTTTTCTCCATTGATAAGAATATTGTTTATTGGACCAGTGATGAGGATTTTTGTGTTCTTTACATTGAGTTGTAATGCATACCAAAGGCTGTGCTCTTTGATCTTCATCAGTAAATGTTTTAAGTCCTCTTCACTTTCAGCAAGCAAGGTTGTATCATCTACATATTGTAGGTTATTAATGAGTCTTCCTCCAATCCTGATGCCACGTTTTTCTTGATGTACCCCAGCTTCTCATATTATTTGCTCAGCATACAGGTTGAATAAGTACGGTGAAAGAATACAACCTTGTCACACACCTTACTTAATTTTAATCCATTCAGTGTTCCCATGTTCTGTTTAAACAACTGCCTCTTGGTCCAGGTACAGATTCCTCATGAACACAATTGAGTGTTCTGGAATACTCATACTTCGCAGTGTTGTCCATAGCTTGTCATGATCATCACAATCAAAAACCTTTGTGTAGTCAATAAAGCACAAGTAAACATCTTTCTGATAGTCTCTGCTTTCAGCCAAGATCCATCGGACATCAGCAATGATATTCCTCACTCCATGGCCTCTTCTGAATGAGGCTTGAACCTCTGGAAGTTCGCCATCAATGTCTGCTTGAGGTAATTTCTGTATTACCTTTAGTAAAACTTTATTAGCTTGGGATATCAAAAAGCTTGTCCAATGATTTCTGCATTCCATTGGGTCACCGTTTTTGGAATGGGCACATATATGGATCTCTTACAATCAGTCAGCCAGATAGTTGTCTTCCAAATTTCTTGGCAGAGATGAATGAGTGCCTCCTGTGCCACCCCACTTTCTTGAAAGATTTCAATTTTTATTCCATTAATTCCTGGTGCCTTGTTCTTTGCCAATTCCTTCAATGCACCTTGGACTTCCTCCCTAAGTATCATTGGCTCTTGATCATATGCTACCTCTTGAAATGGTTGAACATTAACCATTTCCTTTTAGTACAGTGACTGTGTATTCCTTCCATCTTCTCTTGATGCTTTCTGCATCATTCAATAATATGCCCAGAGAATCTTTCAATAAAGAATGTTGAGAGTTGAATTTTTTTCTTCAGTTCCCACAGCTTGAGAAATTCTGAGTGTATTCTTCCTTTTTGGTTTTCTAATTCCAGAACTTTGCACATTTTGTTGTAATATTTGCCTTTATCTTCTTGAGCTGACCTTTGAAATTTGTTGTTCAGCTCTTGTATCTCCACATTTCTTCCATTTGCTTTAACATCTCTATGCTGGAGAGCAAGTTTCAGCATTTCTTCTGACATCCACTTTGACCCTTTCCTTCTTTCTTGTCTTCTTAATAACTTTTTGCTTTCTTCTTGTATGATGTTCTTGATGTTATCCCACAACTCTTCTGATCTTTGGTTTTTAGTGTTTAATGTATCAAATCTGTTCTTCTGATGATCTCTAAATTCAGGTGGGCTATGTTCAAGGTCATATTTTAGCTCTTGTCGACTTGTTTTCATTTTCTTCAGCTTCAGTTTGAATTTGCATGTGAATAATTTGTCCTCTGTTCCACACCCCTGGCCTTGTTTTCACTAAGGATATGGAGCTTTTCTATAACCTCTTTCCACAGATGTAGTCAATTTGATTTCTATGTATTCCATCTGGTTCATTTGTATAGTCATCGCTTATGCTGTCTAAAGAAGGTATTTGAAATGAACAAATCATTGATTTTGAAGAATTCTATCATGCATTCTCCAGCATCATTTCTATCACTAAGGCCATATTTTCGAACTACTGATCCTTCCTTTTTGCTCCCAACCTTTGCATTCCAATCACCTGTAATGATCAAAACATCTTGATTGCATATTTTATCAATTTCAGATTGAAAAAGTTGGTGGAATTGTTCTATTTCATCCTCACTGGTTTTAGTGGTGGGTGTATAAATTTGAATAATAGTGGTATTAACTGGGCTTTCCTGTAGGTGCATGGATATTATCCTATCACAGAAAGTGTTGTACCTCATGACTGAGCTGGATATGTTCTTTTTGGCAATGCATGCAACATCATTCCTCTTCAGTTTGTCAGTTCTGGCATAGTAAACCATGTGGTTATCAGATTCAGTGTGGCCAATACCAGTCCATTTTAGCTCACTAATGCCTAAGATATGATGTTTATGTGTTCCATTTTATTTTTGACAACTTCCAATTTTCCCAGATTCATACTTCATACATTTCCTGTTCTGATTTTCAATGGATGTTTACAGCGGTTTCTCTTCATTTTGAGTTGTGACCCATCAGCCAATGAAGGTCCTGCGGGCTTTACTCCATTTGTGTCATCACGGTCTACTCTAGTTTGAGAAGGCAGATTTTCTCCAGTTGTATTTTGAGGGACTTCCAAACTGAAGGTCTCATTTTCTGGCACTATATCTGACAGTGTTTCTCTACTATTCATAAGGTTTTCAGTGACTAAGTATTTGGAAGTAGTTCATCACTCCTTCTTCCTAGTCTGTCATCTTTATACACTTTTCTTAGTTTCTTTCAATTAATAAACAGAAACATTCTTTTTGTAACATGGAAAAATAATAAAACAATTTTGATGTCAGGGCACTGACTCAATGGCACCTGACAACAACAACAACATATAGCCTTGGTGATAGAAGCAATGCTGGAGTTTTGAAAATCAATGATTGATTAATTGCAAATACCTCATTTAAACAAGACAAAATATGACTGTACACATGGACCTCAACATAAGAAATACACAGAAATCAAACTGACTACATCTGTGGGAAGAGACAGTGGAGAAGCTCAACATCATCAGCCAAAACAAGGCCAAGGGAAGCCTGTGTTTGTTGTTGTTCTTGTGTGCTGTTGAGTTGGTTCCAAATCATAGCAACCCTGTATAAAGGAATGTCTGGTGCATCTTAACCACTGACCTTGTGATTCAAACTGACCGTTTACCATTTATTGCTCAGATGGAAGTTCAGTCTGAAGTTGAAGAAAATTTAAAAAGAAGAAAGTCCCTGAAAGCAAAAATATGATCTTAACCACATCCCACCTGAATTTACAGATCATCTGAAGAAAAGATTTGATGACAAAGACACTACTGACTAAAGACAAGAAGAGTTGTGTGAAAGTATCAAAGATATCATACAGGAAGAAAGCAAAACATCATTAAGAAGAAAAGAAATAAGGAAATGATCAAAATGGGTGTCAGAAGACACTGAAACTTGCTCTCCAGCACAGAGATACTAGAGCAAATGAGCTATAAGAGTTGAACAGAAAAAATCCAATGGCAGCTTTAGAAGTGAAGCCAAGTGTTATAATGAAATGTGAAAAGATACGGAGTTAGAAAACCAAAAGAGAAGAAAATACTCAGCATTTCTCAAGCTGAAAGAACTTAAGAAAAAATTCGAGGCTTGACTTGAACTATCAAAAGATTCTATGGGCAAAATATTGAATGATACAGAAAGCATCAAAAGAAGATGGAAGTAGACGCAGAGTCAGTATACCTTTTCAAGAGGTCATTGATTAATAGCCAGTGGTATTGAATGAAGAAACCCAAGGTACACTAAAGGTGTTCACAAAGAACAAGTCTCCTGGAGTTGATGGAATACAAACTGAAATCTTTCAACAAATGGTTGCAGCACTGGAGGCACTCACTCATCTATGTCAAGAAATTTGGAAGACAGTTACCTGGCCAACTGATTGGAAGATATTCATATGTGTGCACATTCCAAAGACAGGTAGTCCAATAGCATGCATAAATTATCAGACAATACCGTTAATATCACATGCAAGTAAAATTTTGCTAAATATAATGAAAAAATGGCAGCAACAGTATATATACAGGGAACTGCGAGCTGTTTAAGCCAGATTTAGATGAGGATTTAGAATAAGTGATACCATTGTTTATGCCAGATGGATCTAGGCTGGAAAAAGAGAATACCAGAAAGATGTTGACCTGTATTTTATTGATTAAGAACAGGCAAACATCTTTTAACTGTGTAGATTATGACAAGCTATGGATAACATTGTGAAGGATGCGTGTTCCAAACACTTAATCGTGCTCATGGGGAACTTGTGTATAGACTAAGAGGCAGTCATTCCGACAGAACAAGGGCACACTGATGGTTTAAAATCACAAATGGTGTCCTCTAAGTTTTTTTTTTTTTTCACCATACTTATTTAGTGTATACACTGAGAAAATAATCTGAGAAATGGGACTTTACAAAGAAAAACATTAAATCAGAATAAGAAGACTCATTAACAACCTTCTTTATGCAGATGATACAACCTCACTTTCTGAAAGCTAAGAGTTTTTAAAATACTTACTGATGAAGATAAAATACCACAGACATCAATATAGATTGCACCTCAATATAAAGAAAGAAAAATCCTCACCACTGGACCAATAAATAATGTATCAGGATAAGTTGAGAAAAAAATGAAGTTGTCAAAGATTCCATTGTGCATGTGTCCAATATCAACATTCGTGGAAGCAGCAATCAAGAAATCAAATGATATATTGCATTAGACAATCTGTTGCACAACATCCCTTAAATGCACAAGAGCAAAGATCTCACTCAGTTTGAGGATTAGAGTGAGCCTGACCCAAGCTTTGGTATTTTCAATAGCTTCATTTGAATGTGAAATTTGGACAATGAGTAAGAAAGAACATGAATAAATATTGTTGATGCATTTGAGTTATGGTAGTTGAGAAGAATAATAAAAGTACCCTGAACTACCAGAACGACAAACATATCTGTGTTGGAACAAGTACAGCTAAAATTCTCTTTTAGAAACCAGGATGGCGAGATTTCATCTCTCAAACTTTGGTTATGAAGGACCAGTCCCTGGAGAATGACATCATGCTTAGAAAAGAGGAGGGTCATCAAAAAAAGAGGAAGATCCCAATGAGATGGATTGGCTCAGTGGCAGCAGTAATGGGCACAAGCAAAACAATTGTGATTATGGTACAAGATCAGGCAGTGTTTTGTTCCATTCTGCACAGGGTTGATATAAGTCAGGGCCAACTGTATGGCACCTAACATCTACAACAACAACTATGAATATATTTTAAAACATTAAAAGCTGCACTGTTGAGAATAAGATAAGGACAGCGGCGCTGAGAAATTTCTATTTGCCAATATGACAATGAAACTGCATGTTCTTTAAGGGTAGCAAGGGCTGTCTGTCCTAAGGGATGTCATTGGTAAGCCTTCCGCATCTACTCTCTAACTGTAATCTTTCCCATTCAAACTATTTGATTATTAAAAATAATAGAAAATTGAAAAGAAACATTTGAGTTATTTGAAATTGTTAAAATTGTCATATTGTGTCGAGGTCCTATGTCCGGTTCCAGCCTCAACAAAGAAGTGTGGGTGTCACGAAGAAGGGAGATCTGGTGGCAAAAGGGATAGAGAAAGAGAGAGATGAAATATATACAAAAAAGACAGACACATAGATATGATACAAGCAGATCTGCAAACATATTGCCTAGCATTGCAAAGCATTGCACAGCATTGCACACAGATCTAACTCTACCTCAGTTTTTTATTCTCTATTTTAGGGAGGAATTTGTTATAAAGGAAGGATGTAATTCACAAAGGGAGGATGTAATTTCACAAATGTATAGACTTGTTGCTGCTGTTAGGTGCCATTGAGTTGGTACCATCTCATAGGGACCTTATGCACAACAGAATTAAATACTGCATAGTCTTGCACCTATCTAACAATTGTTGTTACCTTTGAGACATTTGTTTATGCATTGTGCCTATCCATCATGTAGGGAATCTTCCTCTTTTTTGCTGACCTTCCACTATACCAAGCATGATGTCCTTATCCAGGGACTGGTCACTCCTGATAATATGTCTGATGTATGAGAAACAAAGTCTGGTCACCCTCTCTTATAAGGAGAATTCTGGCTGTACTTCTTCCAACACAGATTTGTTTGCTCTTCTGGAAGTTCATAGTACTTTTAGCATTCTTCTTCAACACCATAATTTGACCACATCAATTCTTCTTCAGTCATTCTTATTCATTGTCCAACTTTCTCATGCATGTGAGGCTTTGGAAAATACCATGGACCAGGGGTTCCTTAGTCCTAAAACAGACATCTTAGCTCTTGAACACTGTAAAGATTTGCATGAAGCTGCAGATTTGCTTAATGCAATATGTCTTTTGATATCTTAACTGCTGCTTCAATGAGTCTTAATAGTTGATTCTAGCAAGGTGAAGTTTTTGACAACTTCATTCTTGATTTATCTTGCTGTTATTTATTGGTCCAGTTTTAAGGAATTTTTTTTTTTTTTTCTTTACACTGAGGTTCAACCCATACAGAATGCTGAGGTCTTTGATTGTCATCAGTAAGTATTTGAATCCTTCTTTGCTTTTGGCAAGCAAAGTTGTGTCTTCTGTATATCTCAGGTTGTTACTGAGTCTTCCTCCAATCCTGACTCCATGTTTTTCTTCACCTAACCCAGCTTGTTGAATTATTTATTAAGTATACAGATTGAATAAGGATGTTAAAAGAATACAACTCTGGTGTGCACCTTTTCTGATTCTAAACCATTCATTGCTCCTTTGTTCTCTTGGAACTGCCTCTTGGTCCATGTACAGATTCCTTTTAAATACATTTAAGTGTTCCCCAGTACTAATTCTCAGCAATTTCACCCATAGCCTGCCATGATCCATGCAATTGGGAACTTTTGCATAGTAATAAAGTACAGGTAAACAACTTTCTGGTATTTTCTGCTTTCAGTCAAGATGCATCTGATGTCAGCAAAGATATCCAAGGAGCTCTGGTAGCGTAGTGGTTACCTATTTGGCTGTGAACCTTAAGGTCAGCAGTTTGAAACTACCAGCTGTTCCATGGGAGACGGTGAGGCTTTCTGCTTCCATAAAGATTTACAGCTTCGGAAACCCTGCACAGGGTCGCTATGAGTTAGAACTGACTCCATGGCACACAACCGCCACCACCATCTGAATCTGGCCTGAACCTCTGGCAGCTCCCACACAATGTTCTGCTGCAGCAGTTTTGAAATTATCTATAGCAAAATTCTACTTACATGCAATATTAATAATGTTGTTGTTGTTGTCAGGTGCCATCGAGTCGGAACCGACTCATAGCGACCCTATGAAAAGCAGAACGAAACAATGTTCGATCCTGAGCCAACCCCACTACCGCTGCCACACCTGAGTGCATCAATGATGCCACCTGACTGATCCATCTCGTTGGGGGTCTTCCTCTTTTTCTCTGACCCTCCACCCTACCCAGCATGACATCCTTCTCCAGTGATTGTTTCCTCCGGACAATA
>NW_006408593.1:1022981-1025634 GCF_000296735.1 Chrysochloris asiatica | reverse complement strand
TGATCCAGAAAATAATGAATTTCTGGATTCTCCTGCAAATTCCCCAGCTATAAACCCTCCGAACCTCCAAACATACCTTTATATCTGTTACAGAGTTCCAACACCAACTCATGAGTCCTCCTGACCTGGTATTCCGTGTTGTTGTTGACTGAGCTCCTCACTACACATCCACCCGATCCGCCATCTTCAAGGAAGTGTGTACATATTTATTTAATATTAAATAATATTAATATTAAAGATTATTTCTACGTTTCATTGGGTCACCTCTCTTTGGAATGGGCATAGATATGGATTTCTTCCAATCAGTTGATCAGGTAACTGTCTTCTAAATGTATTGGCATAGATGAGTGAGTGTGTTCAGTGAAAAATTGTTGTAAGTTTGTAGTCCATCAATTCCTGGTGCTTTGTTGTTTTCCAATGTTTTTAGCACACCTTAGTCTACTTCTTTCAGTATCATTGGATATTGATCATATGCTGCCTCTTGAAATGTGTGAACATCAACCATTTCCTTTAGGTACAGTAACTGCATTCCTTCCATCTTCTTTTAATGTTTTATATATCATTCAATATTTTGCCCATATAATCCTTCAAGATTAAATGGTGAGCCTTGATTTTTTTCTTTCTTCAGTTCTTTCAGCTTGAGACATGTTGAGTGTCTTCTTCACTTTTGTTCTTCTAACTCCAGATCTTTGCATATTAGATTACAATGGATGATGTCTTCTCAAGCTGCCGTTTACAATTTTCTGTTCAGCACTTTTAACTACTCATTTCTTCCATTTGCTTTATAAACTACTCTGGAAAGCATATTTCAGAGTCTCTTCTGATGTCTGTTTTGGTCTTTTCCTTCTTTCTTGTCTTCTTAATGACCTATTGCTTTCTTCCTGTACAATGTTCTTAGTATCATCCTACAACTCTCCTGCTCTTTAGTCACTAGTGCCTAATTCATCAAGTCTGTTCCTTAGATGATCTCTAAATTCAGGTGGTATATGTTCAAGCTCATATTTTGTTTTCATAAATTTGTTTTAATTTTCATCAGCTTCAGCCATAACTTCCATATGAATAATTAATGGTTTGTTCCATAGTCTGCCACTAATCTTGTTTTCATTGATGATATGGAGTTTTTTTGTTTGTTTGCTTTTTATATTTTTAAATTAAAAAAAAATGTTTCATTGTGAATTATGTGATAGTTTACATTAGCTTTACATTCATCATATCATTTATCGTTTCATTGCCATGGTTACAATCCCCTTCCATGCATCATCAACCAACCAAAGTGTATACCCTGCAAGCCTGCTCCCCCAGTCCTCGGCACACAGTCCCTCTCCCTCTCTGGGTCTAAAGTCCCCAGCCACTCCATCCCTCCACTTCATCGTCTCTGTCTCCATATCTGGCATCACTGCTTCTCTGGACAGTGTCCTGCTCTCCACTCTTCTCCCTTGATGATCCCAGGGACCTCCGCTCCTAGACTGCAAAGTCAATCATTCCCTTGCTTTTGCCACAAAATGTCTACTTTTATATTTCCAACCCTCACAATCAGTCCTGATAACCATTATTCACTATAGTATCACAAGAGACCTATCTGCATCTCCTTTCATTAGCCCCACCCAGACAGATTAGAATGATATGGAGTTTTTCAATACCTCTTTCAATAGATACAGTCAATTTGATTTCTGTGTATTTCATATGGTGAGGTCCATGTGTACTTTTTTGTTGTTGTTTAAAAAGATATTTGTACTGCAGAAGTCATTGATGTTGCAAAATTCTATCATGTGATCTCAGACATTGTTTCTATCATCGAGGTTGTATGCTCCAACTACTGATCCTTCCTTTTTGTTTCCAACCTTTGCATTCCAACCACATCTTGCTTGCTTGTTTGATCAGTTTCAGACTGATGAAGTTAGTAGAATTCTTCAATTTGACCATAACTGTTTTTAGTGGTTGGTATATAAATTTAAATAATAATGGCTTTACCTGGTCTTCCTTGTAGGCATATGAATATGAATATTACCGTATCACAAACAGCATTGTACTTCAGGATCAATCTCGAAATATTCTTTTAGATGGTGAATGTGGTACTGTAACTCTTTAATTTATCATTCTAGGCATAGTAAACTATGTGATTCAAAATGACCAATACCAGTCCATTTCAACGCACTAATGCCTAGGATATGATGTTTATGTGTTCCATTTCATTTTTGACAATTTCCAATTTTGCTAGATTCATGCACTTCATGTTCCTAAAATTAATGGATGTTTACAGTGGTTTCTTGTCATTTTGAGTTGTTCCCCATCAGCAAATGAAAGTCTTGAAGGCTTTACTCCATTTGTGTCCTAATGGTCAAATCTACTGTGAGGAGGCAGCTCTTCCTCAGTCATATTTTGAGTGTCTTCCAATCTAGGGGGCTCTTTTTCTGGCACTAAATTGGCCAATATTCTGATGTTCTTCACCATGTTTCAGTATTCAATATTCTGTGCTGACAGTATTCTACTGCTATTCATAAGGTTTTCAGTGACTAAATATTTGGAAGGAGGCCTTCTCTCCTTATTCTGTTTTAGTCTGGAAATGCATTTGAAACCTGACCACCCTGTGTGATCCTGTTAGTATTTAAAATATGGGTGGTATAACTTCCAGAATCACAGCAACACACAACCT
>NW_006408593.1:1018669-1022771 GCF_000296735.1 Chrysochloris asiatica | reverse complement strand
TAAACATATAAGTATATATTTTATGTATGAATATAGGTATTATTAAAATGCATATATATATGCAAAATGAGCTCTGATAGCGATAGCATAGTGGTTATGAGTCGGACTGCTAACCTCAAGGTCAGCAGTTCAAAACTACTGCCAGCTGTTCCATGGAGAAAGATGAGGCTTTCTGCTCCTATAAAGACTTAAAGCCTTGGAAACCCTATCAGAGTCAGAATGGACTCCATTGTACATCAACAATTAATCAATCATATATACGTATATACACACACACACACACACACACATATATACTTACTGATGAAGATCAGAGCCCACAACCTTTGGTATGGATTGCATCTCAATGTAAAGAAAACTAAAATCCTCACCACTGGACCAATAAACAGCATCCATATAAAGGAGAAAATATTGAAGTTGTCAAAGACTTCATTTTGTTTGGAGCAACCATCAACACCCATGGAAGCAGCAGTCAAGAAAATAAACAATGTATTACATTGGACAAATCTGCTGTACACGACCTCTTTAAAGTGTTAAAGAACAAAGATGTCAGTTTTAAGACTAAGGTGCATCTGACTCAAGCCAGGTTATTTTCAGTAACCTCATATTCATGTGATAGTTGGGTAGTGAGTAAGGAAGAAAAATGTATGCATTTGTGCTATGGTGTTGGAAGAGAATATTAAAAGTACCTTGGACTGCCAAAAGAACAAAACAATCTGTGTTGGAAGAAGTACAGCCAGAGGGCTCCTTGGAAGTGAGGATGGCTAGACTTCATCTCTCATACTTTGGACATAATGTCAGGAGGGATCAGTCATTGGAGAAGGATATTGTCGGGGACTGACCTCGACATAGTTGTGTTGTTCACGAGTGTTTGGTTAACGATGAGGGGAGATCCAGCGGCGATAGGGATAGCGAAAGAATACACAGAGAGACAAAAGGAGGGGGACAAAGAGGCACCCCGAAACCAGGGTGGATGCATCACTGGTGAGCAGATTTGGGACTACAGGCATCGTGGCCTCTGCAGGCAGCAACTCACTGCCCTGCAATCTTTACTGCATGCCCTCCAAGCCGTAATGCACACCTGGGCTGGCCTGAGTCTCCGTTTTATTTAGGGGCGGAGCTTCACACCAAGCTGGGAGGGACTAAGACAAGGTACAGCTAACATCAGTACTTTTCCAGATATTCAGGTAACTTTACATCGTACTTTTCTGGTTCGAATCCCAGGCCCGCAACTTGGTTTCTCAGGCTCAATAAACATATCTATAGCCCCTGAGCTCAGTTGAGAGAAGGTGAAAGGGAAGGACAAAAGGCTTGGGCGGAGTCCCGCTGTTTTGGCTTTCTGAGCCAGGTTTGCAGGAACTTGGTTGAATAACCAGCACCTGGACAGAATCAGGGAGGATGGCTTTTTTGTCTATAGAACAAAGAACCAGGAAGTAGCTAAACTATTTTCAGTTAATCCTTTGGAGAAAGGCTTTACCCTTGAAACCTTTACAGTCTGGGCTTTTAGGAAAATATCACATTTATCTGTGGATACCAAGGGCTTCATGTGTGAAATTAATAAATATAACTGAACACTAAGATGAAAAACAATTTGCTATTAACTGCCAGATGGCTAGATCTGTTCCTCAGAGCCTGCGACCTGTAACACTCGGGCCTATAGGGCCTCGAACTTCTCACCGGGCCTACACAGTCTGCAACAGATATCATGATTGGTAAAGTGAAGGGTCAGAGAAAAAGAAGAAGGTTCCTAGCGAGATGGATCATCATAGTTGTAGCAACAATGGGTTCAGGCATAGCAACAATTGTGAGGTCTGCCCAGGAATGGGCAGTATTTTGTTCTGTTGCATATGGGGTCACTATGAGTTGGTACTGTCTTGATGGTACCTAAAAACAACAAACACACACACACATATACACATAAATTTTCTGTTTTTGTTGTTACGTGCCACCAAGTCAGTTCTGACTCATAGCTACCCTGTATAGGGTTTAAGAGGAGCAACTGATGAGTTTGAACATCTGACCTTGCAGTTCAAACAAACCTTGTGGTTCAGTACATATACTGTTGTTGTTAAGTGCCTATGAGTCAGTTCCGACTCACAGTAATCCTGTATAGGGATTTTGAAGAAATAAATCTTTACAAGAGCAGAAAGCCTAAATTCTTCCCAGTAGAGGTATGATTTTTTTTTTTTTCTTAATTTCTTTCAGCTTGAGAAATACTGAGCAAGTTCTTCCTTTTTGGTTTTCTAATTCCAGCTCTTTGCATATTTCTGTTCAACTCTTTTACCTCCTCATTTCTTCAGTTGCTTTATAATCTCTTTGCTGGAGAGAACAATTCAGAGTGTCTTCTGACAACCATTTTTATCTTTCCTTTCTATCCTGTCTTTTCTTAAACTTCTTATAGTGAATTGAATGAAGGTTTACAGACAACACCATGAATTTAATATTCAAAAAATTATCCAGTTTGTTTCATCTCAGTGATTGCAATCTCCTCAATGTAATTACTGTTGTCCCACTTCCTCCCTGAGGCTCCTATTTCTAGTCCACCCCCCTTCCCATCCCTTCTCAACTTTGTCCTTAGGGAAATGTTACCTTTTGCTTTTGAATGATTAACTGTTACATCATTCATAGTTACATACCTTACTAGAGTTGTTGTCCCACACACATACTTGTATACCATTGGGCTGAAAAATTGTACCACCAGGGTTTTTTCCTGTCTTTTTAATGACCGTTTGCTTTGTTACTATATGATATTCTTGATGTCATCCCACAACTCTTCTTGTCTTTGGTCTTTAGTGTCTAATGTATCAGATCTGTTCTTGAGGGGATATCTAAATTCAGGTGGGATATGTCCAAAGTCATATTTTGGCTTTCATGGACTTGTTTTAATTTTCTTCTGCTTCAACCTGAAATTGCATATGAGCAATTGATGGTTTGTTCCACAGTCTGCACTTGACCTTGTTTTGTCTAATGATATTAAGTTATTCCATTATCTTTTCCCACAGATGTACTCAATTTGATTTCTGTGTATTCCATTTGGTGAGGTCCATGCATATACTTGACTTTAATGTTGTTTTAAAAAGGTATTTGTTATGAATAAGTCACTATTCCTCTCTAATTCTATCATGTGATCTCCAGCATAATTTCTATCACCAAGATCATATTTTCAAAATACTGATCCTTCCTCTTTGTTTCCTATTTTCACACTTCAATCATCAGTAATTATCAATGCACCTTGACTGAAAGTTTGCTCAATTTCAGACTGAAGAAGAGAGTAAAATTCTTTAATTTCATTATTATTGACTTTAGTTGTTGGATTTTAAATTTGAATAATAGTGGTATGAATGGGTTTTCATTGAAGCATATGGATATTATCCCATGACAGACAGTGTTGTGTTTCAACACAGATCTTGATATGTTCTTTTTGATGATGAATGTGATGATATTTCACTTAAATTTGATGTTCCCAGCATAGTAAACCATATGCTTCAACATATCTGATTCAAAATGGCCATTATCAGTCATTTTCAACACACTAATACCTAGGATAAGGAGCCGTGGTAGCACAGTGAGTTAACATTGAGTTGTTAACTGAAAGTTCAGCGGCAGTTCAAACCCACCAGTGGCTCTTCAGGAAAAAGATGAGGTTTTCTGTTCTTATAAAGATTTACAACTTCAGCAACCTAATGTAGACTCGACAGCATGTCAAAACAGACTCAACAGCATGTCACCACCACCAATTAATATGGATTTTTATGTGGTTCATTTTATTTTTGACAGTTTCTAATTTTCCTAGATTCATATTTTGTATATTCAATGTTCTGGTTACTAACAGAAATTTCCAGCCATTTCTTCTCATTTTGAGTTGTCTGAACATTCTGAAAGCTCTGCTCCATTCACATCATTAGAATCTACTCTACTTGAATTGTGATTGTTTGTGAAGTGCCGTCGAGTCGATTCCGACCCATAGCGACCCTATACAGGGTTTCCAAGGGTGTAAATCTTTATGGGAATAGAAAGCCTCATCTTTCTCCCGCAGAGCGGCTGGTAGTTTCGAACTGCTGACCTTAAGGTTCGCAGCCCGATTCATAACCACTACGCTACC
>NW_006408593.1:1013251-1017273 GCF_000296735.1 Chrysochloris asiatica | reverse complement strand
TACAGAAAGAAGTTAAGAGACTAAAGCTAATAGAACTAAACTGTGGGCAAGAAGCCCAGCAGGTCTTTACTACCTGAGTTTGCAGCTAGATCTATAGTATAAAGTAGCTTGTTTCTAGCTAAATATCCTTTTTTCAAGGCAGTTGTCCTTGAACTTCATTTTCTGTTTTTAAAACTATGAGGGTCATGCTGCTTTCCTCAGATAATAACAACAAGATGGCATTATTTTGAAGCTGTGTCTTAATTCAAACAGAGATATTTTAATAAACTAAACGTGTCTTAGCAAGCTCAAACAGTGACATCTCTATGGTATTCAAATCATTGAGCTTAAAATGCACAAATACAGGCAAGCACGTTCTAGCACACTGAGTTGTAGTTAATAATGTGCGTTGTATTTTTAGATGCATAGGTGTTTTCATCAGGTCTAGACACTTATTGAACCAAACATTTTCAAAGCTCATTAACACATCACTGTGTATATAATTACAATTTCACTTGGCACAGCATTTTCCTGTTGATTGCAGGGTGGAGAATGGTTCCCTTTGGTGCCTTTTTCTCTCATCTGGAGCAAAGAATCTAACTGCTGTGACCACTTAAGAGAAAAACTTGGCATACTGAGGACCCCAGATGGAGATGGTTCCAATGTGCTTCCAGAGTAGCATCTGTGACTTTGACTTCTGGCCTGTTCCTTTAAAGACCTCTTGAACTTCTCAAGTATTGAGAAAAGCTGTGGATTTTCTTGTTGGATTAAGATAATCTATGCTATACTCATGATCTGGTGGCATTGTTTTGTTTTATTGATGAAAACCTACATATTTCTGAAAATGTAAGCACTAGTAGATTAGAAAATAGGACAGTATTTAATATAATCAAATTAGGGTCCATGATGTTAAAATCAACACACCTCTGTAGCCTCTAAAAGCAAACAAAGAAACCACATGCTTCACTGGACTCTACACTGACTATCAGTGAATTTTTTGTTTGTTTGATTGTAATTGTAGGATATAAAATGTAAGAACTGGAAGACATTTTGAATTTGTAAACACAAACTTTGTAATAGGTCTGCACCCATACTTGTTGATCCAGTGTAATGACTGAGCAATTTGGAAAGAAGTGACTTTATTGTTGCAGTATATGACAACTTTTGTAGTTAGACTTCCTGACTTATCTCTCTTAGTAAGAGAAAATGATTGGTAAAAATAAGTTATTGCTGTAGTTATCAAATTATTGTACTTTTCAATATTTAGTTCAGATATAATAAGAAGCTTAAATGATGAAAAGTTTGTGGAGAGGCAGGGCTTGATGGCAGCTAGGGTGGAGGTGCAGTGAAGTTTGCTGTCAACCATACCACAGAATACCAGCCAAAGCAGATCCAGGGTATAACTCCAAAACTCAGAGTCACATAGCTAGGAATATTTATAAAGTTTGAAGGCTTATAGCTAGTGAAACGTGAAGCTGAAGTAAGAAATCATACTTTTGAATCTGGTGGGCTCAGAGGCCCAGAGCCAACAACTTGGGAGACACCAAATGGTAAGACCAAGTGGGGTAGCAGACACACCATGGAAAAACACTGTGGGAACCTTGGAGCAAAGGTGGACAATACACTTTGTCAGTTTTGCTTTGTTCTGATTTTTTTCTTTTTTTTTTTTTTTGTATCTGGTCATTGCCCACCCTCCCCCACCCATTGTTTGTGCACCTCCATTCTGATGACTAGAGGGGGGTGCCTGAGAGAGTGGACACCACTCACCCCTCACGACTGGTGGGTTCTTCTGCCACGCATATGCACAGATACTCAGCCCAAGAGCAGGTGCTAAACGTTTTTTGTGTTTTTTTTTTTTTTAAATATGGGAAAAGCCAGGACAGGGTTGTAGAGAGGGAAAGAGAGCTTAAAAACAAAACAGGTTGAAATTTAAATTAAAGCCTGAGGTATAGCATAACAACCAACAGGGGCATCTTATCTCTCAGTCAGCTTTGAAAGCAAGAAGTTGAAGAGAAGACATTAAAGTCATACTCATATTAGGCTACTTTTTTTTTTTTTTCCCCTTCTCTCTCTCCTCTGCAGTTTTCAGTCTATTTTTGTTTTGTTGTTGTTTTTTCTTGCTTTATTTTATTTTATTTTTTTTGTTGGTGCTGTTTTATGCACCCCTTCTACCTTTGGGGGACTCTTTCTCTCCCTATATTCCACAAGAAGAGTCAGCAACTGCTGCCATATAGTCAAGATACAATCACAATCTATAAGACACCCAAACTCAGGTAAGAACCAATACCAACTGCCATATACCAGGGAGCTAGACAACACCTGCAAAGATTACTCTGAGTTAAGCATTAATAAGAGTGAAAATGGAAGCCCACATCCTGATCACATCTACCTGGAAACAATAAGAAAGCATAAAAAAACCACCAAAACACATACCCAATTAAGTATTATGGCCATAGATAAACACTAAACATGTCCAAGAAGCAAAAGCAGATGACCATATCAGCACATGTCCAGAAACAAGATAAAATATCCAAGACAAACTACCTAGACGTAGAACTGGACTATATTCTGGAAGGAGGGCAGAACTTGAAAATGTCTGAGAGGGAATTCAGAAAAATGATTATAAAATGTTTTAAAACACTTTACAATGGAGTTGAGAAAAATAAGGAAGAAGTCAGGAAAGTGCTACAGGAACGATCAAGTAAGCTAGATACAGCATTGGAAACAATTCAAAACCTACAGAAAGATGTCCAAATGATCAATAATAGATTATCAGAAGTAGACAATAGTCTGAAAGGGCAAAGGAGTACAATAGAAGAGATGGAAGCAGAACCAGTAAGCTGGAAGACAAATCTCTCAATATCAATAAGATAGAAGAGCAAACAGAAAAAAAGGATACAAAAAATCTGAAGAAGAATTAAGATTCATGTTGGACAACATGAAAAACAATAACTTAAGAATTTTTGGCATTATGGAACAAGATGAATCATACAAGTCCACAGAAGTAATAGTTGAAGAACTTCTGGAAGAAAATTTCTCTAACATCTGAAAAGTGAAAAGATAAACATTCAAGAAGCTCAACAGGCCCCAGGAAGGACAGACCTCAAAAGAAAATCACTGAAACATATCACAATCAAGCTCTCAAAAATCAAAGATAAGGAGACACTCCTGAAAGCAGCTAGGGAAAAGAAAAGTATTACATACAAAGGCAAGCAAGTTAGATTAAACTCAGATCTCTCAGCAGAAACCATGCACAAGAAGGCAATGAGGAGACATAGATAAAACCTTGAAAGAAAGAAAGAAAAAAAACTGTCAACCAAAAATCCTTTATCCAGCAAAGCTATAAATCAAATATGACAGGATAATCAAAACATTCCAGGATAAACAGAAGCTAAGGGATTTTGCCAAAGCCAACCTTGCGCTACAAAATATCCTAAAGGGAGTTATGTGGACTGAGAACCAACAAAAACAGACAACAACCAGAGATTGACATATGTGGCAGCACCTCCCAGAATTAAATTGACAGAAGAAAGAGTTGAGAATGGAACAAAACTATAAGAACAAACTCAGAAAATCTGGGAAGTCAGTCTATGATCAAAACAATTGCAATGTAAAAGAAGGTAAACATGAAGGACTAGAGATCCAGATGGTGAGAAGGTCATGTAGATTACAGGATAAAATAGACTGCACTAAATGGAGAGAAAAGTTAATGGACTATAAGGCAACCAACCTCAAAAGGAGCACTGGTAGCATAGTGGTTACAAATTAGGCTGTGGGCTGCAAGGTCAGCAGTTCAAAACTACCAGCTGTTCCATGGGAGAAAGATGAGGCTTTCTGCTTCCATAAAGATTTACAGCCTCAGAAACTCTGTACAAGGTCACTATGAGTTGGAATTGACTCCATGGCACATAACAACAACAGCAACAAGGCAACCTCAAAGAAAATTAACAATTTAAAACATACCAAGAAAATGAAAATCCAATAGGAACATGGAAACATTAAGATTATGAGGAAACTCACAAAAGAACACAAAAAGCATGAAC
>NW_006408593.1:1000160-1010548 GCF_000296735.1 Chrysochloris asiatica | reverse complement strand
TCTATATACAGCCAACTTATTTTTAGCAAAACACCAAAATATATCCCATGGGGAGGTGTTAGTCTCTTCAACAGATGGTGCTGACAGAACTGGAAAGCGATATGCAAAAGATTTAAACAAGACCTTCACCTCATGCATTATACAAAAACCAACTCAACATGGATTAAAGACCAAAATGTGAATCCCAGAATTATGAAAGCCATTAATGAAAAAATAGGGATAAATGTGAGGGCACTAATTCAGGGAATACACAGACTACCAAACATTTTGTAAACTATGCAAACAAAACTAGACAAAATAGATGATTGGTTCATACTATAAATTAAAATCTTATGTGCATCAAAGGACTTCACCAGAAGAGTAAAAAGGGAACCTACAGAATGGGAAAAAATCTTTTGCAATGGCATATCAGACAAGGGACTTATTTCTAAAATATATAGGAAACTACAATACCTCTACAAGAAAAATACAAATAACCCAATTGAAAAATGGGTGCAGGACATGAACAGACACTTCACTAAGGAGGAGATCCAGGCAGCCAACAAACATATGAAGAAATGTTCACAGTCACTAGCCATTTGTTGTTGTTGTTAAGTGCCTTCAAGTCGGTTCTGACCCATAGTGACCCTGAAAAGGTCTCCGAGGCTGTAAATCTTTATGGGAGCAGAAAGCCTCATCTTTCTCCCGTGGAGCAGCTTGTAGTTTCGAACTGCTGACCTTGCGATTCACAGCTCAATTCGTAAACACTAGCCATTAGAGAGATGCAAATCAAAACAACAATGAGATATATCATCTCACACCAGCAATAACAGCAAAGATCAAAAATGTAGAGGACAATAAATGCTGGCAGGGATGTGGCGAGACTGTGACGCTCCTGCATTGCTGATGGGACTGCAAAATGGTCCAACTTCTCTGGAAAGTAATGTCGTGCTTCCTCAGAAGGATGGAAATAGAAATATCTTATGATCCAGCAATCCCTCTACTTGGAATTTACCCACAAGAAATACAAGCCATAACATGAGTAGATATATGCATACCAATGTTCATAGCAGCACCATTTACAATAGCAAAAAGATGGAGACAGCCAAAGTGCCCATCAACTGAAGAATGGGTAAACAAATTGTAGTACATACACACAATGGAATTTTATGCTACCTTGAAGCTGCAAGCCACCACATAACATGGATGAACCTTGAGGACGTTATGCTGAGTGAAATTAGTCAGTCACAAAAGGAGAAATACAGCAAAGGACCACTACTGTAAAAGAACCCATACTAAAGTAGGGTGGATTCTTGGCTGGTTGCTGGGATGTGGGGGATGGGGTTTGGGAAAAGGAGGGGAAGGTGGAGCACAGGGTAGGGTATAGACACAGGATAGTTTGGGTGCTGGTGAGGGGAGCAATATACAAGTAGGGGAAAGGGAATGGAAGAACAAAGTGGATGGGAGAATAATTAGGCAGGTTTGCATGGGCTAAGTGGGACAGAAGTAAAGAATGATGTATGAAAAATCTTGGAACAACAGGGCTCTGGGATACAGGGATTGAGACATGGTTGGAATGGGGAAAAGAGGGGAAATAATGTTAAGATGCTTGGCTGTCTTTTGAATCTTGGTTTTCCTTGCATTATATTATAAAATAGGCACTGAAGGAGAAGAAAAATGTATAGCCAGAATTATCACCATAGAAAGCTTGTAAGTCTGTCTTCTGCCTATAACTGATTGGAATACCTAAATTGGAGCTACAACGTGCCCAGTGAAGGATGCTTCCTGCGGAGCCTCTGCATTACATAAGACTATAGGTGGAATCCTGAACAGTGCCCAGAATCTTCAGTGGTGGGAAATTTCCACTTGAAAGGACAAATAGACCTTCCTGGAGCAGATAGAAGAACAGAAGATACTTCTTGAAAGAAAGACCGACAGGAAAAATACAAAAAAATATAGGCAGACGGACTGATTACTACCAAAACAAGCAAGTTGCTTGCCCAGGAGACATCAAGGCAAGTGGTTGGGTCCCCTCAGAGCAAACCGCCTTTCAAGACTAAGACTCAATGGGAATACACGCTCTGATTGGTGATCACATTTGTCTCTGATAAGGGGAAGTTAGGAAAAACAGCAATGAAACTGCAAGCTAAGCCCTACAACGTTAAATAGACTCCTATGAACCTAGGTGGAGATCTGGTTGGCCAGCCGTGTGGCAATACTTGGGGACTCTTGGGCCCAGAGTCAGTGACATAGCCACAGAGGACTAGAATGGAGTGTGAAGCATCCAGCTAATAAGAATAAGAAGAGAGGGCATATGCACAAGAACACCCACACTTGCAGATAACACCCACTTGACCTGGCTTCAATGACTGGATGATTAGAGCTCAACTAGAAGAAGAAAGAAGAGGGGAAAAATAAAAGAGTAATCTGCTACAATTTGATGAACTTGACCTGAACTTGACCTACACCTATGGATGCAGTAGCTCAAAAGAGGGAACAAATATTTACAGCAAGGATCATTCCCACCCTCTCCATACACAGAATAGACAGGGATGGGCAACTTGGACACTGCTACCCAAAGTTGGGGGGCTACAAAGGCAAGAAGTGACTGGCTTACAAGGTTTCTAGAGGGAAGCTAGATTCAGAAGGTGCAGAGGAAGGTAGAATCTTCCTACACTGAGTAGTATCCAATCTGTCTAAGAGGGGCTGATGAATGGAATGCGGATAGGTCTCATGTGAAACAATAGTGAATAATTTTTATCAGGATTGATTGTGAGCGTTGGAAATGTAAAGGTAGACGTTTTGTGGAAAGGAGGAAGTGATTAACTTTGCAGTCTAGGAGTGGAGGTCCCTGGGACCATCAAGGGAGAAAAGCGGTGTGTGGGACCCTATCCAGAGAAGCAGTGAAGCCAGAGATGGAGGCAGAGATGACGTGGGGAGATGGAGCAGTTGGGGACTTTAGACACAGAGAGGGAGAGGGGCTGTGTGCTGATGACTGGGGGGCAGGCTTGTAGTGTATAACCTTTGGTTGGTTGATGATGCATGGAGGGGATTGTAACCATGGCAATGAAACGATATACAATAGGATAAATGTAAAACTAGTGTTCTCCCATGTAAACTATTACATAATTCACAATAAAACATTGAAAAAAAAAAAAAAGCTTAAATGAAAAGTTTATTTTAATAATGGGGCCAAGATTAAAGGGCTAATTAAATGATGAGTTCTTTATGTCTCCTTAGAGAGGTGTATGTTTATTTAACTTTGAATATGAATGTTTAGATAAATGCACATGACAATTGACTGTAAACAAACTTTTTTAGAGTCATTATTCCAAATTTTATAGTTTGCTTTTATGATTGGTTATATAAACAGAAACTAAAGTGCATTAAAAACTAAAATTGAATTTCAATGAAGGATTTCAGAATGCCTGTGACGTTATTTAACGTCCTGCCTCTCTCGAAACTTTTATCTTTTAGAAATTACTTTGATAGCATGGCCTTGAATATAATCTTAGTATTGCTAAATTCTATTGTTTAGAGTTCATTAATTGACAGCACATTTACACAATGACTTGTAGTTTAATTGAAGCCCAGATATCATGCCAATGCAGCCTTCTGATTGTCTGCAGTTTCAACAAGTCCTTCCTTCTCAAGATGAGGAGCTAGACATTCATGTATTCTTTCTAATTCCCTGATTTTTAAAAATTAAAACCCGTGATCTGATGCAGTGAGTTTATATTCAACACCGTTTTCACTTACTTATTTTATCACATTTCATGTTACAGACCAAAGTTAAAGTCCTTTATATTAGTTGTAAACACAATGTATTTAGCAACACCTGTTTTATTAAATTGACTTAACTCAAGATTGCAATAATTAGTATAGAAAGATTATTACTAACTCATATTCTCTACTATATTCACAGAATTAGCTCTTCTACTGCAGATACTTTAACTCAATAGAAATGATTCTAATATTGTTCTTCCAAGAATTTTAGTTTTGTTTCATTTTGTTTTGATCTGCTTTTTATTCCCCCCCCCCACCACCACATTCTTGGAATGGTCCTTTCACAACCCATCAAGCTGGCATATGTAAATTCTATCTGTTCTTTATGACCCAACTAGCAAGTTAGCTATCAATCATCTCTTAATAGAGTCTGTTGGCATATTTCCCTTCTGTCCATAGATTTTTTCACAATACTTCATGTATATCTGTTAAAGTCTGAATTAGTTCTTTTTTGCAATCTGAATTATGCCTTCCTTTACAGTAGGTATTATTAAGTGTTCATCATTTAAAAAAGAATATTCACAATCATGTACCTAATAACAATTTTAGAATGAAATGTTCTCTTTTTAAATAAAGTATAGAATCAAACTATTCTCTCTTTGACCTTTTAATAATAGGTTACTGTTGTTGCATTCTTACCGTGTCAAATACTTTGCTAAGCATTTTTTAACAAATTATTTCATTCCATCCTTTCAGCAATATTACAAGATAAATAAAGTTATTATCCTAACTTCCCACATGATAAAAAGTAAGTCAGAATAGTCAAGACTCACTGCAGTAATTTATCAGTAACATTTATTCTCTAGGGAAAACACAGATTAAATATCAGCATTAGTTTACTCTGTCAAACTCCTACTTTTTTTTTTTTTTTAACTGTAATAGACATTGCTTTATATGGGGCATATGGGTGCAATTTTAAGTGATACATTTTATTTGTTGAAGCCGATCAGAGTGTAATCTAAGCTGAAGCTCATAAAATCGATTCATGTAAATCACCTTTTGAAAGAATTTTTCAAAAAATGGAATCCAAAAGTTTTTTTTTTTTAATGTTTCTTTAACAGTAACTTATTCATTGATTAATAAGTGAAACTATTTTATAATAAATTAGAAACTTTTTTTTTTTGTGTGTGTGTATGTGTGAAAAGTTGTGAAATAAAGCAATAAAGAAAATAATGTCCCCACATGATTAAATTTTGGTGCTGCATATTATATAGTATATTAATTTATTCCTCAAATAACTATGGAATTTCACCTATGTGTAAGATTTAATCTAAACATTATGTTGTACAAAAAGATGAGTAAAGATGAGTTTTAAGTAGCTACTTTTCTCAAGAAAATTAAGTTGTGAATGGGAAAATATGTAGCTAATAGATTAGTTACTGCAGTACAAAGTGGAAAGTAAAAAGTGCCATGTGAAAGTAATGGATAAACATCTACAGAAATTCAGAATAAGTGAAGTTCACATTGACTGTGATATCACAAATGGAGTAAAGTGCTCAGTACCTTCATTGGCTGATGGAGTACAACTTAATATTAGGACAAACAGCTGTAAACATTCATTAATAATTAGATCATGGATGTATGAAGTATGAATCTAGGAAAATTGGAAACTGTTAAAAATAAAATCCTAGTCATAAGACAGCTAAAATGGACTGGTACTGGTCATTTTGAATCTGACAGTCATATGGTTTACTATGCCAATGATGGCAAATTAAAGTGGAATGGCATAGCTTTCATCATTAAAAAAGAACATTTCAAGATCTATCTTGAAGTGCATTGCTGTCTGTGATAGTATAATATCCATCTGCCTACAAGGAAGACCAGTTAATACCACTATTACTCAATTTTTTGTAACAAACACTAAATCAGGGATGATGAAATAGAAGATCTACCAATTTCTTCAGTAATTAAGATGTATTGATAATTATCTGTGATTGGAATGCCAAGGTTTAAAACAAAAAAGAAGGCTGAGTGGTTGAAAAATAGAACACTGGTCATAGAAATGATGGAGATTGCATGACAGAATTTAGCTAGACCAAAGGCTTGATCATTGCAAATGTCTTTTCTAATAGCATAAAAGATTACTACACATATGAACCTTTCTAGATGGCATACACAGATTTGATGCATTAGACCCAAATTACAGAAGACCAGAGAGGTGTGAGATGACATCAAGGATAGCATATAGGAAGTAAGCAAAGGTCATTTAGAAGACAAAAAAGAAGGAAAAGACTTAAATGAATGTCAGAAGAGACTCTGAAAATGGCTCTTCAACATAGAAATGCTTAATACAAAAATGAAGCAAAGATATGAACAGAAAATTTCAAAGGGCAGATTAAGAAAATAAAGGAAAGTTTTATAATAAATATTACAACAAAATGTGCAAAGATCTGGAATCAGAAAACCAAAAAGGAAGAACACGCTCAGCACTAAAAGCATTGGGGGAACTGAAGAAAAAATTCAAGCCTCGACTCTCGCTATTGAAAGATTCTCTGGGAAAATTATTGAATGATATAGAAAAGATGGAAGGAATACACAGAGTCACTGTACCAAAAGGAAATGTTTCATGTTCAACCATTTCAAGAGGTAGCACATGATCAAGAGCCAATGATATTGAAGGAGGAAGTCCAAGGTGAATTGAAGAAATTGGGAAAGAAAAAGGCACCAGGAATTGATGGAATAAACATTGAAATCTTTCAAGAAAGTGAGGCAGCACAGGAGGCACTCACTCATCTCTGCCAAGAAATTTGGAAGACAACTATCTGGCCGACCGATTGGAAGAGATCCATATTTGTGCCCATTCCAAAGAAAGGTGACCCAACAGAATGCGGAAATCATCAGACAATATCTTTGCTATCCCATGCAAGTAAAGTTTTGCTAAAGGTAATACAGAAATGGCTACAATCTTACATTGACAAAGAACTTCCAGAGGTTCAAGCCAGATTCAGAAGAGGCCATGAAATGAGGGATAGCATTGCTGATGTCTGATGAATATTAGCTGAAAGCAGAGAATATCAGAAAGATGTTTACCTGTGCTTTATTAACTATACAAAGGCTTTCGATTGTGTGGATCATGATAAGCTATGGACAACATTGCAAAGTATGATTATTGCGGAACACTTAATTGTGCTCATGAGGAATCTGTACGTGGACCAAGAGACAGTTGTTCGAACAGAACATGGGGACACTGAATGTTTTAAAATTAAGAAAGGTGTGCAACAAGGTTGTATTCTTTCACCATACTTATTCAACCTGTATGCTGAGCAAATAATACAAGAAGCTGGGTTCTATGAAGAAAAACGTGGCATCAGGATTGGAGGAAGACTCATTAACAACCTGAGATATGCAGATGACACAACTGTGCTTGCTGAAAGTGAAGAGTACTTAAGACATTTACTGATGAAGATCAAAGAGCATAGCCTTCAGTATGGATTACATCTCAATGTCAAGAAAACAAAATTCTTCACCACTGGACCAATAAACAACATTCTTATCAATGGAGAAAAGATGGAAGTTGTCAAGGACTTCATTCAACTATCAACACTCATGGAAGCAGCAGTCAAAAAATCAAATGACATATTTCATTAGGCAAATCTGCTGCACACGTCCTTTTTAAAGTGCTGAAGAGCAAAGATGTCTACTTGATCACTAAGGTGCGTCTGACCCTAGCCATGGTATTTTCAATAGCCTCATATACATGCAAAAGCTGGGCAGTGAATAAGGAAGACTGTAGAAGAATTGATGCTTTTGAGTTATGGTGTTGAAGGAGAATATTGAAAGTACCATGGGCTGACAAAAGAACCAATAGATCCGTTTTGGAAGAAGTGCAGCCAGAGTGCTCCTTGGGGACCAAGATGGCCAAACTTTGTCTCTCATACTTTGAACGTATTGTCAGGAGGGACCGGTTGCTGGAGAAGGATATCACGTTATGTAAGTTGGAGGGTCAGAGGAAAAGAGGAAGAACCCCAACAGATGGATTGGCCAATTGGCAACATCGATGGACTCAAGCATGGCAAGAGTAGTGAGGTTGGACCAGGATTGGGCAGTGTTTCATTATGCTGTGCATAAGGTCGCTATGGGTCAGTACCAACTCGATGGCACCTAACAACAACATTATAATAAAATGTGCAAAGACTTGGAGTTAGAAAACCAAAAACGAAGAACTTGCTCAGCATTTCAAGCTGAAAGAACTGAAGAAAATATTCCAGCATCAACTTGCAATATTGAGTTTCATTGGGCAGAATATATAATGATGCAGAAATCATCAGAAGAAGATTGCTGGAATACAGAGTCACTGTATCAAAAATAAATGGTAGACATTCAAGAAATATCATATTATCAAGAAGACAAAGTCAAGTTCTGTAATGAAATATACGAATGAAAAAGTCCAAAGTGCACTAAAAGCATTGGTAAAGAAAAAGGATCCAAGTATGAATGGAACACAAATTGAAATCTTTCAATGAACTGATGTAACACAGGAGACACTCACTCACCTATGCCAAGAAATCTGGAAGTCTACTGTCTGGTCAACTGATTGAAAGAGATCTATATTAGTATCCATTCCAAAGGAAGGTGACCCAGTAGAATGTGGAAATCATTGGACATCAGTAATGTCACATGCAAGTAAAATTTTCCTAAAGAGGGAAGTGGGGCAAGATGGTGGTCTAGGCAGAAAGGCTTAGAATACTCTCTGCAGCAGAGATATGGAAAACCAGATGAGACAGATTCAGAGGATGATCCTGGAACTCTGCGCTTCAGAAATATGTATAAATAAGTGGATCAAGTGCTACTGGGAGAAAGAGTTGAACAAATACATCAAGAAAGCAGTGACTTCTAATTTGGGACAATCATGGGACCTGTCACAGTCATTTTGAACATGTATCAGTGGACAGAACAAAAACATTTGTATTGTAGAAGCTTACCTGTGACTTACAGACTAAGGTGCATTTTGTTTGTTTGTTTGTTTTTCTCTTTTCCTCTCTGGGTCCTTGCAGTCCACTGATGAGCAGAGGTGTGTCCTTTACAAGTAAATACCCCAGGGAAGGTTCCATTTTCCAGACTGGCAGAACTGTGTGGAGTTGGTGGTTGTGTACACAATTTAAGGGAAGAGGAAACAGCAGAAATAGCCCTGGTCATGCAAGCCTACTACAAATATGGATAATCATCCTTGGCCAGTCCTGGACAGGTTATCACTAAGAAAAGTGGCTCAAAGGATGTGTGGAGTAAAGAAAAGGGGGTGTGAGGTAAACAAAAAGAGGAACCAAAGGAAAAAGGGTTGATATAGGTCAGGGAGGCACTGTGGGACCATCTTGAAATTGCTCTGGTGGCTGTGAAGGCAAGTGGCTAGTAGGTGTTGTAGATATATTCCACTTATTTTTGTTTTGTTTTGTTTTCCTTCTCTTTTGTTGTAGTCCTTTCCCTTCTTACCACACCCATCAGGAGACCACAAATGTGGTTATGCAGCCCAACAACAGCCATACCCCTTTCTTCCCCACAATTAAGCTAGAGTCAATAGTAGCTGCTATACACTGGATCTACAATAACAACCAACATCAGCTTAAAGTCCCCCTGGGCTAAACTACATTAACAGCAAACAGAGAATAGTTCACAATTTATCTCTTGATCACACCCACCAGAAGGTAATTGGTGAGTGCCTAAAAATACAACAATATACATCTGTCAACTAAATGCAAATACAATACTACAATGACAAAAAAATCAACAGTCTCTGTTCACACATAACAACAAGACAGAGTATCTCAACTAACAATAGTCTAAATAAACAAGTGTCAGAACTAGAAAATGTTTTTGAGGAAAAAGAGGTAATGGAACTATCTGAAAAAGAGTTCAGGCGAATGATATTTATGTATCTCCAAACTATTGACAGAAAGGTCTATGAAAACAAGGAAGAATTCAGAAAAGCACTCCAGGAACAATCAAACAAAATAAATAAAGGATTGGAGACAATACAAATTCTTCAAACAGAAATGCAGAAGATTAATACTAAGATGTCAGAAATGCACACTACACCGAAAGGGCAAAGGTGTAGATTTGGAAGTCAGAATTAGTGAACTAGAAGATAAATTCTCAATACTAGTAAAGTAGGAAAAAAAATTAGAACAAATATTGAAAAAAATCTGAAGAAAGCCTAAAATTCATGTGGGGCAACATGGAGAGGAATAATCTATGGGTGAACAGAATTCTAGAACAGAAAGAGACAAAGAAAAAAAACAGAAAGGTAGTCAGAGGGCTTCTGGAAGAAAATTTCCATATTATTATGAAAGATGAGAAGATAAGCATTCAAGACACAGGAATGAACCCCAGCACTATAGACCTTAAATAAAATCACCAAGATATCTCATAATCAAACTTTCCAAATTCAAAAACAAGGAGAGGATCCTAAAATTAAGCTTTGATATCTCAGCAGAAACCATGCAACTAAAAAAGCAATGAGATATGTTTTTTGACATACATAAAACTGTGAAAGAAAAAACTGCCAGCCAAGAATCATATATTCAGCAAAGCTGTCCCTCAAATATCATAGTGAAATCAGAACATTTCCAGATAAACAGAAATTAAAGGAATTTGTTAAAAAAAAAAAAAAAAAGAACATGGTCACTATA
>NW_006408593.1:982434-999196 GCF_000296735.1 Chrysochloris asiatica | reverse complement strand
ACCTGAAATGAGGGATATGGTTGCTGACGTCAGATGGATGTTGACTGAAAGCAGAAAATACCAGAGACATGTTTATCGATGCTTTATTGACTATGGAAAGGCTTTCAACTATGTGATTCATGACAAGCTATGCACAACATTGTAGAGAATGAGTATTCTGGAACACTTTATTGTGCTCATGAGGAACCTATAGACCAAAACGCAATTGTTCAAATAGAACAATGGAACACAGAATGGTTTAAAATTAGGAAAGATGTGTTACAGGGTTATATTCTTTCTTCATACTTATTCAGAATGTGTGCTGAGCAAATATTCGGAGAAGCTGTATTGTATGAAGAACGTGGCATTAGGATTGAAGGAAGAATCATTAACAATTGTGATATGCAGATGATAAAACCTTGCTTGCTGAAAGTGAAGAAGACTCAAAGTACTTACTAATGAAATCACAGACCACAACCTTCAGTGTTGGTTATACCTCAGCGTAAATAAACAAAAATTCTCACCACTGTAATAATCAATAGCATCATGGTAAATGGAGACAAGATTGAAGTTGTCAAAGACTTCCTTTTTCTTTGATCCACTATCAACATTCATGGAAGCAGCACTTAAGAATTCAAATGACATACTACATCAGACAAATGTGCTTCACAAGAAATCTTTAAAGTGCTCAAAAGCAAAGCTGTATGTTTGGTGACTAACATGTGACTGACCTAAGCCATAGTATTTTCAATAGCTTCAAATGCATGTGAAAGCTGGACACTTAATAAAGGAAGATCTTAGAGGAATTGATGCATTTGAATTATAGTGCTGGAGAAGAACATTGAAATTACCATGAGCTGCTAGGAGAACAAACATGTGTGTGTTTTAAGAAGTACAATAAGAATGCTCCCTAGAGATCAGAATGGTAGGATTTTGTCTCACACTTTGGACATATTGTCAGGAGGAGTCCCTAGAGAAGGACATCATATTTGGTAAAGTGGAGGGTAGCAAAAAAGAGGATTCCTCCTAATGAGATGGATTGATACAGAGGCAGCTGCAGCTCAAGCTTCATGTTGATTGTAAGGATGATGCAGGACTGGGCAGTGTTTCATTCTCTTGTAAATAATAAGTCAGAACTGACTTGACAGCATCAAACATCAACACAACAACTTTTAGATACACTCATATGTTGTTGTTGTTGTTGTTGTCAGGTGCCATCGAGTCAGAACCGACTCATAGCGACCCCATGCACAGCAGAACGAAAAAATGTCTGATCCTGGGCCAACCTCACTACCGCTGCTACACTTGAGTCCATCAATGATGCCACCTGGCCACTCCATCTCGTTGGAGGTCTTCCTCTTTTTCTCTGACCCTCCATCTTACCCAGCATGACATCCTTCTCCAGCGACCGTTCCCACCGGACAATATGTCCAAAGTATGAGAGATGAAGATTAGCCATCTTGGCCTCCAAGGAGTACTCTGGCTGCACTTCTTCCAAAGCACATCTATTGGTTCTTTTGACAGTCCATGGCACTTTCAGTATTCTCCTCCAACACCACAACTCAAAGGCATCAATTCATCTACGATCTTCCTTATTGACTGTCCAGCTTTCACATCGAAACATTTACTTATGAAGATCAAAGAGCACAGTCTTCTATATGGATTGCATCTCAATGTCAAGAAAACAAAAATCCTCACCACTGGACCAATAAACAACATTCTTATCAATGGAGAAGAGATTGTGAAGTTGTCAAGGACTTCATTCTTCTTGGATCAACTATCAACACTCGTGGAAGCAGCAGCCAAGAGATCAGATGACGTATTGCATTGGGCAAATCTGCTGCACAGGAACTTTTTAAAGTATTGAAGAGCAGAGATGTCAGCTTGAAGACTAAGGTGCGCCTGATCCAAGCCATGGTATTTTCAATAACCTTATATGGATGTGAAAGCTAGACAGTGAATACTCATATGTCATCATAAAAAACTCATAGCACACATGTAACTTTTCCCCTATTATTTTCCTTTCCCTAATATAAAACTAAAGGTTACAAACATTCAACAATTTTTAAAAGAGCACACACCTAATAAATAATGTAGTCATATTTCAATCTAGCTCCCTGGTGTGACACTGTGGGTTAATATGCCAGACTGCAAAGCCGTTTGAACTGCAAGGTCGGAGGTTCAAGCACACCAGCTGCTCCTTGAGTACCCTATATAGGGTCGCTATGAGTCGGAATCGACTCGACGGCACTTGACAACAACAACAACAACATTTCAATCTAATTTGGCTCTGATTCATGTGTTCTTTTTTATTTTTCTTTCTACTATATGAGATATTTATGACAGATAAAATGGTCTTCCAAAAAATGATGCTTTTGTTGTTACGTGCTATCACGTTCATTCAGACTCATAGCAACCCTGTGTAGGGTTTCTGAGGAGCAGATGATGGATTTGCATAGTTGACTTTATTGTTAGCAATTCAGTGTTTGTCTTACATTATGTAATGGACATAGGTGTATCCAGGTTTGTTTTCTAATATAAATTATTATCAGTGTTAGGATAAAACCCAGTTATTCTTATTTATTTTCTAGTCTCCTTTCCTCTCATCACCCGTTGAATGGTTTCAGCAAAGATACAGATGATGGATAATTTAGCAAAATAGTGTATATTAGCAGCATTCACAACCTTTTTCTTGGTGCTGAATTCTAGAAACTCACAAACTCAATTTTACAGATGAAAGGAGAGATATCGGTAACATTTGAAGAAGGAAAGAATGTTCTGGTACAAGATACGTGGTGATGGTGAAAACAAACAAACAAACAAAAAAAAAAACAGGACCTGCAAAAGCACTTTATTCAGATGATAAATGTAGTAATTGCAGGAGAGAAGTCATGAAGAAAAGACAAGAACCTTGAAACATAATAGAAAAAGATGGATCAAATATGGAGATTTTGAAGATTAGTCAAAAGAAGACTTCAAGCAGACTATCTAATTCAGAACTATTCATTCAGAATTTTAACTATTGCTTCTCAAGTGGTGACTATGTTACTTGTATGATGCCATGTTGTTATTAAGTGAGTTGGTTATGACCCATAGTGACCCTCTTTCCAAAGATCAGTTGGTGAGCTTGAACAATCAACCTTGTGGTTTCTGATTTTGCAGTCCAGTGAATTAACCCACAGCGCCACAATAGGACTCCGTATGATGCCAGGGTGGTTGTTGTGTGCTGTGGAGTTGGTGCCGACTCATAGCAACCCTGCATTTGGGTCTCCAAGGCTATAAATCTTTATGGGAGCAGAAAGCCTCATCTTTCTACTATAGAATGGCTTGTAGTTTTGAAGTGCTCACCTTGAGATTAGCAGCCCAAATTATAACCACTATGCTAGTAGAGCTCCTATGAGACCATGTTGTTGTTAACTACTGTGGAGTTGGTTCTGATTCATAGTGACCCTGCACAGGATTTCTGAGGCTGTAAATCTTTACGGGAGCAGAAAGCCTCATTGTTCTCCTGCAGTAGAGCTGGTAGTTTCAAACTGCTGACCTTGAGGTTCGTAGCCCAATTTGTAACCACTATGCTACCAGAACTCCTTTATGATACCATAGGGAAGGCAAAAAAGTATTAAGTTATCATCCCAATCTTGGGGAGGACTTTAGGATTGAGGGAGGTACATAACTCACAACTCTAAACATTCAAAATAGAGGATCCATGAAAAATGATCATCTTACTTCAACATCTTAGTAATATTATAAAATTAAAATACTTACAGTAAGGAACTATGACACATTTATAATAGTTTACAACTTTAATTCCCTTGAAAGTCTTTTCTAAAATAAGGAAATGAACTAACACATTTGCTAATTCATGTTCTCTGATTTAAACTTTGTTGGGTTTTTTTAGTGTTGTAGAGTTGGTTCTGACTCATAAAATGACTCTGTATAGGGTTTCCTCAAGATCTGGTGTCGTACTGTACGATGAACACTGGATATCTAACTGCACTGGATATCTAAACTGGCATTCATACCCACCAGCTGCTCCTTGGAATCCACATACAGAGTTGCTAAGTGTCAGAATTGGCTTGACACTTAACAACAATAGGGTTTCCTAGAAGTAACTGATGACTTGAACTATAAACCTTGCAGTTAGCAGTCCAGAGTTTATCCTACAGCACTACAACAGGACTCTATTTAAAGTCTGTAACTGCTGATATTCATTTCAACAAATATTTGTTATTTTAAATCTGAATAGAATTGATTTATAAGGTAAGAGACGTCTCCCATTCCCATTTGCTTACATGATACCACTAAACATGGTCCTATTCCCTGTTGATTTTAATGAGTAGTCCCAAAAGATGGTCAATTTCTTTGCTTACTTTAGGAGTCCTGGCAGGGCAGTGTTTAAAGAGCTTAGATACTGACCAAAAGATTGGTGGCTTGAACCCACCAGTTGTTCCTATGAGAAGATTATCAGTAGCTCTGTGCTTCTGTAAAGATTTATAACCATGTATACACTATGGCGACTTTCCACATGGATCTCACCCGAAGGGACACACAGAAATCAATTAGACTACATATGCAGAAGGAGAAGGTGGAAAAGTTCCATATCATCAACCAAAACAAGGCCAGAGGAAGATTGTGGAACAGACATTGACAACATCATTTGCTCTTATGCAAATTCAGACTGAAGCTGAAGAAAATGTAAACAAGTCTACAATAGCCAAAACATGACCTTGAATATATCCCACATGATATATTCAATGATATTAGAGATCATCTGATGAACAGATTTGATACATTAGACACTCAAGACCGAAGACCAGAGAATTGTGGGATGACATCAAGAACATACAAGAAGAAAGCAAAAAGTCATTAAGAAGACAAGAAAGAAGGAAAAGGTCAAAATGAATGTCAGAAAAGACTCTGAAACTTGTTCTCCAGCATAGAGATGCTAAAGCAAATGGAAGATATGAGGAGGTACAAGAACTGAACAGAAATTTTCAAAGGTCAGCTTGAGAAGACAAAGTCAAGTACTATAAAAAAATGTGCAAAGACCTGGAGATGGAAAACCAAAAGGGAAAAACACACTCAGCATTTCTCAAGCTGAAAAAAATCAAGCCAAGACTTTCGTGATTGGAGGATTCTGTGGACAAATTATTGAATGACGCACAAAGCATGAAAAGAAGATGGAAGGAATACACAGAGTCACTATACCAAATGAAAATGGTTAATGTTCAACTGTTTCAAGAGGTAGCACATGATCAAGAGCCAACGATATTGAAGGAAGAAATCCAAGATGCATTGAAGGGCCTGACAAAGAACAAGGCACCAGGAACTGACTGAATAAAAATTGAAATCTTTCAAGAAAGTGAGGTGGCACTGGAGGCACTTACTCAACTATGCCAAGACATTTGGAAGACAACTAGTTGGATGACTGGTTGGAAGAGATCAGTATTTGTGCCCATTCCAAAGAGAGGTGACACAACAGAATGCGGAAATCATTGTACAGTATCTTTGATATCCCATGCCTGTAAGTTTTACTAAAGGTAATACAGAAATGACTGCAAGCATACATTGACAGAGAACTTCCAGAGGTTCAAGCTGGATTCAGAAGAGGACATGGAACAAGGGATATCATTGCTGATATTCGATGGATCTTGGCTGAAAGCAGAGACTATCAGAAAGATGTTTATTTGTGCTTCATTGACAACACAAAGGCCTTTGATTGTGTGGTTAATGACAAGCTAGGTCATGATTGTGAAGTATGAGTATTCTGGAACATTTAATTGTGCTCATGAGGAATCTGTACCTGGACCAAGAGGCAGTTGTTCGAACAGAACCTGGGAACATGGTTTAAAATTAAAAAAAGGTGTGTGACAAGGTTGTATTATTTCACCATAGTTATTCAACCTGTATGCTGAGAAAATACTCTGAGAAGCTGAGTTACATGAAGAAAAACATGGCATCAGGATTGGAGGAAGACTCATTAACAACCTGTAATATGCAGATGACATAATCTTGCTTGCTGAAAGTGAAGAGGACTTAAAATACTGATGAAGATCAAAGATCATAGCCTTTGGTATGGATTGCATCTCAATGTAAAGAAAACAAAAATCCTTACCACTGGACCAATAAACAACATTTTTATCAATGGGAGAAAAGATTGAAGTTGTCAAAGACTTCATTTTTCTTGGCTCAACCATCAACACTCATGGAAGTAGCAGTGAAGAAATTAAACGACGTATTACATTAGGCAAGTCTGTTGCACAAGACCTTTTTAAAGCGTTGAAGAGCAAAGATGTCAGCTTGAGAACTAAGGTACGCCTGACTCAAGCCGTGGTGTTTTCAATAACCTTATATGCATGCGAAAGTTGGACAGTGACTAAGGAAGATCATAAAAGAATTGATGCGTTTGAGTTATGGTGTTGGAAGAGAATAGTGAAAGTAGCATGGGTTGTCAAAAGAACAAACAGATCTGTTTTGGAAGAGGTACAGCCAGAGTGCTCCTTGGAGGCTAGGATGGCCAGACTTCGTCTCTCATACTTGGAACATTTTGTCATGAGGGACCAGTCACTGGAGAGGGATATCATGTTTTGTAAGGTGAAGGGTCAGAGAAAAAGAGGTAGACCCCCAGTGAGATGGATTGGTAAAGTGGCAGTATCAATGGATTCAAGTGTGGCAACAATTGTGAGGTTAGCCAAGGACCAAGCAGTGTTTCATTCTGTTGTACATAGGGTCGCTATGAGTCAGTATTGACTTGATGGCACCTAACAACATGCACTCTAGGTCGGAGTCTTGGTGTGGTGCTGTGGGCTAATGCACTAGACTGCAAAGTCCTTTTGAACCTGAAGGTCAGCAGCTTCCCTGCTGCTCTTTGGAAACACAATACAGGGTTGCTCTGCATTAGAACTGCCTGGATGGTACTTAACATACATCATGGGTCAATTCCACTCTTTCGTATAAGGTTGCTATGAATCAGAATCAACTCTAGGTTAGAGGATTTTGGTTTTGAATCTGCTTATTTTATATGCTTTGATTATTTTATTTGACTTTAAGAGACATCTGTGGTTAAGTGATAGTGGTGAAGTGTCTGACCTTTATTGAATGACAACTCATGCATTTCCTGTTTGTTGTGCTGTTGTTGTTGTTTCTAGGAATTGCATTTTCACAGTCTGAGTCTAAGGTCTTAGTGTTACCTGCCACTCTCTTCCCCCCTAATTATGGACTTTCAGGGTATATGTGAGAAAGACTAAACTGAGAAATTCTTCATAGTGTGATGTCCAAGGTATTTATTAGGAAGAGAGCATTAAAAGAATTTCAAATTAAAGATAAAATACAAGAGGACTATGTAAATGTACTAAAATACAGTTGTATGATGGGGTAGCTATTAGTAATAATCAGCTAGAAAGCAATTGGTTTGGTAGGGAAGCATCTATTCCCTTTTTCTTTACAACTATTTACTCTTATGAGTCGGTACTGACTCGATGGCACCTAACAACAACAACAACAACAACAATTATGTTTTCTATATTTTAGATTCTATTCAATAGAGTATTATGTCTGCCTTTTTACTGTCTTAGCTACAGCAACAAGACCTTATTACTGATTCTAAACATGTTGTTTCTATGCTTGGCTGAAAATTTTGAATTATTGTCAAAAGACAAAAAGAAGAAATCAAATATCTTTAAATCAAGTTGATTCATAATCAGTGCTTCCAACTTCTTAGAGAAATGGAGTATTCTCAAATAAACAGCTTTGAGAATTTCATGTACCACCTTGATACAATGATCTGTCACATTGACATAACACATACATAGTGAGATTTATAGCCATTCATTCTAAAAGAACACTGGAGTCAACTTACTGTAAATTTCAAGGTCCATAAAAGCTTTCTAGGCAGTAATCCTTCACAAATGACTAATCACCTCACACCTATTTTGTATTTATAAATGAACATAAAAAATTTTAGTGATTGGCACAAAATATAATTTCAAAATAGTCATGATTGCCAACTGTATCTGATCATTTGATTAATTATTTTTTATATTCAGATTAATAATCATGTCTAACCATTAATATGGAAAATTCAGTAATTTAAAAGGTTTATAAAAGAGGTGAGTTATTTGAAATATTAGTAGTTTGTTTGGCAGATGTCTTTTTTAAAAGCCATAAAAGTTAGGATATTTATAGTTTACTGATATGAATCCAGAAGCTATTCTGGAAACATAGTAGAATCATTAAAATGGCAATCTATGTTGTCCTTTAAAGTAATGACAAATATTGTTTGTGACTTATAGGTTTATGAATTTTTAATATTTTAAGGGTGTAAAGCAGAGTTGATTGCTTTTATTCCCTTGACATTTACTTTCAATCAATAGAAGACCATGGTCCAATTGTCCAGCCTACAGTTAGATAAGTCATTTTAGTCCATTTTACGACAATGTCCTCGAGTTACGATGTAAAATGCCAGCAACTGGAAAGAATTCAAGAATATTTCCTGAATTCCTGATTTCCCTTTACAATGTATAATTTCACATAGGTTTTTGGAGTTTTGTATTCATTTATTTTTAATTTAATTTTGAGTTAAAATTCAAACAAACAAGGTCTTCTCAGGCTTTAAGAATTAAGAGTAGTATGTAATCTATGTCATATTTTAAAAGTCAAAGTAGGTGAAAGGAGTGTCATAGGAAAAAGTAGTGGAAAACTGGAGAACACAGAGTTGGTGAACTATGATCCACTGTTGTTTCCTGTTATGTTATCTCATGAAAATTTATTACCTTTCGGAATAGTAGTCAAAATGCAATATGATATTCAGTTTGGTAAATTTGTTTGTTCTTCTACTGGGTTTCTGTGAGCATGATCTCAAAAGTTATTTGTAGTGTTTAGCTTATGTTTCAAATTGTAGTATGAACATGAGCTTATAAATTTTTATAACTGCCATCTGCAATTGTAACATTGGTTTTAAACCTTGGCTCTTTACTAGAAATGTGTGGGAGAAGATAAGTAATAAAGCATATCCCAAGAAATTATTTTAATTCTAATGTGCATCTGATTTATTTTATATAAATGAATTTTATTAAATGTTATAATTTTGGGAATACCAATTTTACTTGCGTCGAAATGCACTTCTTAAATTGGACTATGAAGATAATTATGTTTATTGTGGATTTGTTCAATGATAAACGCACCTCCCATGGCAGTGTTTTGAGATGAAGACGTTTGAGAGTAGCTACCCATACAAATATTAGAAACACATGAATAAAGCATAATATTACAGTATCTGTATGCAATCATGGTTTGATGCTGTGAAATGAGCCCTAGACCGCGAACCACAGGTAGGTACTTCAAATCACCAGCTGTTCCTTGGAAACACTATGCAGGGTCGCTATGAGTCAAAACTGACTTGATGGCACTTAACAACAACTACTATATATATATATCAATCTAGTTGTGGCGGTATAGGACAGACACTGGAACACAAGGTCTGTTTGAACCACAAGGTCAGCAGTTCAAATCCACCATTTGCTCCTCAGAAACCTTATTGAGAATGACTATTGAGTCAGAACTGTCTCAACAGCACTTAACAACAACATATACCAATTAGTGAGCTAATTGATTATAGATAGAAATAAGATGTTAAACAATATCATGCATTAAAGTTATTTTCGGTTTTGTACTTCTACATCTTCATATTTAACTTAAGACTACTGTCTTTCTGGAAAAGTTAGGGTAAAAGATAAGTAACATTTAACTTTGCTCATTAAAATCTATAAAATCATCTATTTATTTTTGGTACCATAACTATCTAGTAGCCAGTAATTTAAATATTTTTTATTCTAAGAGAATTTTCAGTCATTTGTAATTATTAAGAGATGACATAAATCTGTCATTGAGTTCATAGACAGTATAGTTAGCAGTCATAAAGGAGCATGAAAATTCAAAGTGTCACAAACATGATTTGTTGACTAAACAAGGAAAAAAATTACAAAACCAACATTACATTACATGTACTTTTTAATAATTAATATTTATAGTCTCAAGGTTGCACAAAAGTTTTAACTGGGATTATTAAATAAAATGACAGAGTAATATGAAAGAGCTCATCATCCTTTTTACTACAAAGAATTGAGCATAAATTTACCAGATGATAACAAAGTAGCTACTGCATAATATTGTTCTTGTTAAGTGCCTTCGAGTAGGTTCCAAATCATGGAGACCCTGTATAGGATTTCTGAGGATCAGCTGGTGGATTTGAACAGCTGATCTTGCAGTTAAATGTTTGTTGCTTATCCTACAGTGTCATATCAGAACGTAAAGTACCTGAGTCTTTCTGGGGCATATGGCCTAGCCTAGGGCAGCCTGGTCACTGCTCACCAGCAACTACGTTTCCTGTCTCTTTTAATTCAGTTATTCTTAACAACCTTTCCTTTCTGGTTAGTTCATTCCATATGATAGCTGTTTATTTACTTGTTGGTTTTTATTCTAAGCTTCCTGAGATTTTTTTTTTTCTCCTCAGAAAAAATAATCATATGAATTAAAATGTTCACACATGTTTAAAGAAAAATAAGTTACTTCCATTTAAAAATTATTTTCTGAATATTTTGGTCACAATTCTATATATGCTTACACATACATTTTTGTGTTTACCAATTTGAGATAACGTGTATGGGTTCATTTTTACATGTGAGTGGTATGTGTATGTATATTAACATGTACTTTCCACCATTCATCAATTTTAAAAGTTATATATCTTTGTAAAGGAGCTCTGGTAGCATAGTGATTGTGAGTCGAGCTGCTAGACTCAAGGTCTGCTGTTCGAAACTACCAGCCTTTCAGTGGGAGAAAGATAAGGCTTTCTGCTCCCATAAACATTTATAGCCTCAGAAATCCTATTCAGGGTGGCTATGAGCCTGAACCAACTCCATGATACATAACCACCACCACTATATCTTTGAATAAGCAATGCTTCCACAAGGTATAAAATGAAAAATGCAGAAAATCAGTTTCCTTAGCCCCTAGCCAGTCAGTGACACTTTCCAGTGGTATTAATATTATTTTCTAAAATAGTTAGCATATATATAGCCTGGTGTGCTTACATATTCATGCATGTGCTATATATTTTTTTCTTATAAAGAAAATATATTGGTAAAATAAAAATTAATATAAGTATAATACTACTAAAATTCAAATGATAACATGTACACCCATAAATATGTATATACATACAAACATACATATGCTTACACAAATATATATTTCAATGCTTTGAATTATTCTTGACATACTAATATATCTTAAAGTCTATTTGATAAGTCTAAACCTATACCTACCTCATTCTTTATATATATTTTCCCAAAATTATTCAGCATAGACTATAAAGTATTAGTTTATACACACACACACAATATATATTATATATATCGTATATATAATAGATAGACTACAAAGTATTAGTTTATATACACACACATATGTATTATGTATATATATGTAAAATAGCTTAAGAGTTATAACATTATAAGGATTCATTTTAAAAATACAAGATACATATTTGTCAGCTAGTTTATTTAAAGAAATCAATATAAACAACTCAATGAACTGCATTGAAATGTGTATTTTTGAGACCACTCAATTCATTTTGCCTAATTCTTAGCTGTGTCACAAAATGCTTATTAAGTAAAACCTCATTGTACACATCTTCCCTAGTAACAAGTGATGGATTTTCATCCACAATCACTGGGCTACAGCTTGTGCATATCTCCATTAACTAGAACATGTCTGCTTCAATCTAGTTAAAGGAGACTTTACCTCAGCTGCTTCATTTCTGTGTAGAAGGTGTTAGTGGGAATGTGCGGCACCAGAAATATGTATCTTTTTTTTTTTTTTTTTTTGCTTAAGGAGAAATAAAGACTTGCTAAATAATAGGCTAAAGGAGCTCTGGTAGCATAATGGATTATGACCTGGGCTGCTCATCTCACGGTCAGCAGTTTGAAACTACCAGCAGTTCCATGGGAGAAAGATGAGGCTTTCTAGTCCATTAAAAATCTACAGCTTCAGAAATCCTATACAGGGTCACGTGAGTCGGAACTGGCTCCATGGCACACAACCAACACCACAGTGGTTCTAAAGGCCATATTATTATTATTTTTTCAAGAAGTTCTAAATGAGCAATTTTGTCAGTAAAAATCAATACAAAACTGGTTCCTAGGAGGCACAGTTTAACCTCTCCATCATCTCTGACACCTGCAGTCCCTTTCCCTCTCCATCGTCTCTGACACCTGCAGTCCCTTTCCCCACATCACTTTCTCTGTTGATCTGCTGAGCTGGATAAGTGACTGCAGTGTCCCACAGAAATTACACACTGTATTTACTATTATGTGGTTTATTCAGATAAATGATCCATCTCAGAAGTAACATGATAGAATATAATTCTGGAGAAGGGGTGCATTAGCCAAAAGGCAAGGTAAGCATGGCCTTGTTTGTGCTTGCTTACTAGTCTATAGTGAACAGTTTTCCTCTTTTTTTTTTTAACCACATATGTGGTAAAATCCAGGCCAAACTATATACTGCAGATTAGTAAGTAAGCACAAGTAAGATAGCATTGACTTTATTTACTGGGTACTCGGCCCCTGTTAGGGATTGTAAATTTGAAAAGAGGCTTTGATTCTGTAGGAGGGTGCTATAAATTTGGGAGAGACAGATGCCAGCATTCTTCGAAGCAGAATCTTGAATACAGTGAAAAGAAGTGAAATTGTTTATTACAAATTAGCAAGTTGTTCTTGTTGCTAAGTGTTGTTGAGTTGGTTCTGACTCTTAACCATGTCTGAGTCTGGTGAGTTTGAACCATCGACCTTGAGGTTCAAATTAACCTTAACGTCAAGTGCTTATCCTATGGTGCCACTCCAGGACTCCAGGTAGATTAGTAAACAAAAGCAAACCTGTGCTTATTTTCCTCATTGGGTATTCTGACACTATTAAGGAACAATATGAAGATGTACTTGGTCAAGAATTGTAAAAATTCCTAAAGTGGAAGATTCTCTCCCTCAAGAAGTTTCATCAAGTCTTAGTGTTTTGAACTTTTATCTGTCCATCTAAAAGGATGAGATAAAACTCTTAACCCCACAAGCTTCTTTTCCCAGCAGTAAAAATATATATTTCTGCAATTTGTGTGATTATCTTGACTGAAGAAGCTTTATTTACTTCCATTTCATCTAAGTGGAATGAGAGCTATTTATGCTTGTGGGATTGATTATCAAATGGTCTCTATGTAGACACAACAATAATCAAGTACTCTTATTGGGGCTACAGTATTTCTTTATAATACCCACATAGTTTCCCATAATTTGAATTTATACCATAATTTCTTTCTCCAGTAGACTTTTAATGTACATTCAGAGTTTGTTTCATTTTTTTTGTTGTTGTTTCTGTTCATATCGTATGCTATAAAAGAGACAGTGATTCTGAGTTTCACTTCTGGATAGGATATAGTAGGTTAAAGCAAGCAAATGATCCTTCTGAAACAAACAAACAAAAAATAAATACATCAATTTAAAGGCATTAGAAACTGTGAAAACAAGATAGACTATGTGGAATTGAAAGTCTATATATGGGATATTTTTCAGTAGTGTTGACACCAGGAGCTATTTTCTCCCAGTGGTAGTCCTGGACACTGGTTGTGGGTGAAAGACTGGGCTCAACCCAGGGAAAGGGGCTTCTATGGAGGGAAGACATACCAGTAAACATTTTCGTGATGATTCAGGTCCAGTATTTTTAAAATCAGAGAAAGGTTGAAAGATTGGTTTGGCCTAGGTATATTTTACTGCATTATGAGTTGTATTCTTCATGCTGGAAGGGATATATAGGTAGGTAGGTAAGTAGGTAGGTGGGTATGAGTATGGATATGGACATACAGGAGTATGGACAGATAGATGGATATGAGTATGGATATGGACATACAGGAGTCCTAGTGTGGCACCACAGGATAAGCACTTGATGTCAATATAGGTTTGAATTGCAAGGTCAGAAGTTCAAACCCATCAGTCACCATTAGCAAACCCTATATGGGACTGCTGTGAGTCAGAACCACCTCCACAGCACTTAACAGCAATATAAATATGCAGATGCAGATACAGATGCAAATACAGATATGGATATGTTGTTGTTTTAGTTGTTAAGTGCTGTTAAGTCGGTTCCAAACTTGTATAGGTTTTCCGACGAGTAGCTGGTGAGCTTCAATCACCAACCTTGTGGTTCAAATGACTTTGCAGTCCAGTGCATTAACCCACAGTGCCACTTAGAGAGAGAGAGAGAGAAAGAAAGAAAGGAAGGAAAGAGAAATAAAGATGCTTTTGGTTCTGTTTCTTTGGAAACCCCTGACTAATATTATTAACACAGCAATATATGGGTAAATTAATACACAGGAGTCAGCCATATTGACAGCAATGTCTGAAGAGAAAAACAAATGCTTGTTTTCCTACTAGAAAGACACATCTTTCCAGCAAAGTTAAAGGTCTGTTTGTCAATTAAATGAGTCATCCTCAGATTACCTTTGGTTTTAAAGCATTTTAGAATGTGTTCTCTGAAGTCTACATAAGATTAAAATATAATAACAAGTAAGGGAAATACATTTTTCCTCTACATGTGTGAGGAATGTCAGCTTGGAAATTTAAAGGTCACTTTTAGTATAAAAACTGGGATTACTTTTGGGATGATAAACAATGTTGAATGATCCAGTCTTCCAAAATTGGCAGAACAAGCATCGACAGTATTGCTACAATTGTAGCCTGCACTATGTAAATCAGTATTCTAGAGAAGAGAAAAAGGAAGTGAATTGTGTATTTCCAAGATTCGCTTGGTATTAATAGGTATAATTCATAAAATTAAATTGCTGCCCACTGAAATATCAAGTAGTCTTACTGATGATGTGACTTGATTATCGATGAGAAACTTAATTTCTACTGTTTTAATAAATATTGCAAATACTTATTAAGTAAATATAAATCAAATTATAAATTATTTATTTCCTGTCCAAGTTCTTATAGCACACAGTAGCAAAATACTAATAATACCTACATATGTGACAGCATTATGACTCTATAAAATCATGTGATAAACCATAATAACAACACTGCAAAAAAGTCATAACAAAATAATAATGATGGCTTCTCAGATAGGTACTAGAGCATTTGTGAGAGCCCTTTTACTTATTTTTATTAGTTAGAGCAACTGACAATAAAATAATCAAAGCATTAACAGAAAGATGTTGCATACACCTATTAAGTAGTAACTGCCAGAGGATAAATTCGAAATAAAAAGATGATTGAATATATCATGGATTGCCAGCATAACAAAAATCTATCTTAGAATGGATATATTTAGAATACTCCTTCGGAGCAAAAATGATCAGACTTCATCTCACATACTTAGATTATTTATCAGGAAAGCCCAGTCTCTGGAGAAGGACATCATCTTGGCACAATAGAAGGTTAATTCAAAAGAGAAAGATCCTTGACGAGATGAATTAATATAGTGTTTATACCAGTGGACTCAAACATAACAATCATTGTAAGCATGGTGCAGGACTGGGTGGTGTTGTGTTTTGTTTTACATTGGTCATTATAACTCAGAATCAACTGGATTGCAACTCGCACAACAAGCAATCATTGGACCAAACCCAGTTTGATATAGTGTATACTCTATGCCATGAATTACAAGAGACATTCGTATATTATAGATTACAGTGATAAAACATAGTATTTAATAACAGAAAATATCTTCTTCTTGCATGTGTCACGAGAGGAAATTTAAATGTGATCTGTGATCGCGTTAACCTATAGAGAACAGTTTTTATATTTTAACTGACAGCAGTAGAGATTTGTTAGCTTGAAGGTCTATTCTATGTCCACTGTGATTTATAGTGAATGAGCAGGATTTGGGGTGAAAATAATGATTTAAATTGTATTATTAGAGAAAAAATATACTTGGATGTTACCATATAGTGGTATGAATTCAAACAGGAAAAATGCCAATGTATAAAAATGGAACTTTTCTGGTTGGCTGTGGTTGTTAGATGCTGTTGAGTCAATTCATCCCTGGTGTACAATTTTCATAATTTTGAACCCTTCAGTACCCCCTTGTTCAATTTAATGAACTGCCCTTCGTCTATGTACAGTTTTCTCATGAGAACAATTAAGTTTCTGGAATACCCATTCTTTACAATGTGTGTTAAGATCCACACAGTGCAATGCCTTTGCATAGTCAATAAAACACAAGTAAACATATTTATAGTATTCTTGCTTTTAGCTGAGATACATCTGATTTCAGCAATGACATCCTTTGTTCCAAGTCTTCTTCTGAATCTGGCTTGGATTTTTGGCAGTGCCTTGTCAATGTAGGATGGAAGTTTAGCAAAATTTTGCTTGCATGTGCTACTCATGATGTGCAATGATTACCACGTTCCATCGGGTAACGTTTCTTTGGAATGGAGGAAATAAGGTTCTCTTCCAATTCATCTCCAGGCATCAGTCTTCCAGATTTTTTTGTAATAGACTAGTTAGTGCCTCTGCACTATATCAGTTTGTTGAAACATTTCAATTTGTATTCTGTCAATTCCAGGAGCCTTGTTTTTTGAGAATGACTTCACTGCAGCTTATACTTCTTCCTTCAACACTCTCTGCGAATCAGAATCAGTTTTTGCTCATATGCTATCTCTTGAATTTGTTTAGCATCAAGCAAATCTTTTTGTACAGTAACACTGTGTATTCCTTCTAATTTTTTATGATGCTTCCTG
>NW_006408593.1:976989-981719 GCF_000296735.1 Chrysochloris asiatica | reverse complement strand
TACCAGACCCCTCTAGACAAAATGAAAATTATTCAGGGGGGACCCTATCTTCCCCAACACACATTTAAACTAAACTCCCTCTTGAAACCTTGCAAGCCAGTCACTTCATGCCTTCATCACCCCCTATTTTAGGTAGCCAATGTCTAAGTTGCCAGTCCTCATCTACCCTGTATACAGAGGGGATCCTTTGAAATTTTCTGATCAGGTCTTTAATTTCTTCATTATTTCAAGTTGCTTTGGGTTCTCAATGTTCAAGAGCAAATTTCAGAATCTATTATGACATCCTTTTATTTTTTTCTTTCTATTGCCTGAATCTTTAATAATCTTTTGCTTTCTTCATGTATTATGTTTTTGATGTCATCCCATCACTCTACTGGTTTTCAGTCATTGGTATTTAATGCATCAAATATGTTTTGGAGTTGGTCTCTAAATTCAGGTGGGATATATTCAAGGCCATTTTTTAAAATATTTTTAGTGTTTATTTATCCTCTGGTGAAAAATCCAGTCATCAAAGAATATTTATTCCTTCTTTTTTGCCAGCACCAACATTGGCCTTTGCAGTCCCTCTGACTGTTTTTGCAATCCTTGCACTGTTTTCTTGAGGTTTTCTTCTCATACAGGCCATGTCTTGTGAGTCTGTGTTTGGGTTCATTTTTCTTGGCATAATCCAAGGAATCATAAATCATGCCAAAGCCAGTAGTCTTGCCACCACCAAAATGGGTTCTGAATCCAAACACAAAGATGACATCTCATGTCATCGTATACATTTTGGTAAGCTTTTACCAAATTTCTCTCTTAGGTACTGTTGCCTTTCCAGTGTGAAGGACATCAATGACTATTTGTTTCTGCTGAAGTAGTCGGTTGGTCATGAATTTCCTTGTCCGGATAGTCACTGTGTCATTCATGATGGCGGCAGACATTCAAGCAGCCAGGGAGGAAAAGATCAAGGTCATATTTTGACTCTCAGCCCAATCTTGCATATGCACAAATGATGTTTTTTGGGTTTTTTTTTTTTTTCCATAGTCAGTTCCTGGCCTTGATTTGATTGATGATATTGAGTTTCTTCATCATCTCTTCTCACTAATGTAATAAATTTGGTTCTTGTGTGTTGTGTTCCATCTGGTGACATTCTCATGTATAGTCACCATTTATGTTGTTGAAAAAAGATATTTGCAATGAATAAATCATTGATGTTGCAAAATTCTATCATGCTATCTCCAATATCATTTTTATCATTAAGGCCATATTACCCAACTACTCTTGATGTGGCTGTGGGATCAGCACTGGACTGCGAATCAGAATGTCAACATTTCAAATCAACCAGCTGCTTCTTGGAAACCCTATCAGGGTTACTATGAGTTGGAACCAACTCAATAGCACTTTATAACAACAGTCTTTCCTCTTTGATTCCAACTTTTGTGTTCCAGTCACCAGTAACTATCAATCCATCCTGATTACTTGTTTTGTCATTTTCAGATTGAAGAAGTTGGTTGTTATCATTGTTGTTATTAAGTAATTTAGAGTCAATCCAAGTCATAAAGACTCTGTATAGGGTTTCTGAGTAAAGACTGGTGGGTTTGAAATGCCAACCTTGCAGTTAGCAGTCCAGTGCCTATCCTACATCACCACATGAGAACTCCAAAGAAGTTGGTAGGATTATTCAATTTAATCATCCCTGACTTTAGTGGTTCTTGTGTAAACTTGAATAATAGTAGTAACTGTTCTTCCTTATAGGTGTATGGATACTATTATTTCACAGACAGCACTGTACTTTAAGATCGATCTAGAAATGCTCTTTTTGATGATAAATGTGACACCATTCCTCTTCAGTTTGTCATTCTTGGCATAGCAAACCATATGACTGTGCTATTCAAAATGGTCAATACCAGTCTATTTCAGTTCACTGGTGGTGATGGTGGTGGTGTGCTGTGGAGTCAATTCCAACTCAGATCGACCCTGCATAGGGTTTCCAAGGCTAGAAATCTTTATGGGAGCAGAAAAAAACCCTTCTTTCTCCTGAGAACACCTGGTAGTTTTGAACTTCTGACCTTGAGGTTAGCAGCCCGACTTGTAACCACTATGCTACCAGAGCTCCTTCATTCCTATAGTATTATTTATGCATTTCATTTTATCTTTCATGACTTTCAATTTTCCTAGATTCACACTTCGTACTTTCCTTATTCTGATTATTACTAGATGTTTGTAGCTGTTTCTTCTCATTTTGAATTGTGCCCCATCAACAAGTGAAGATCTCAAAAGCTTTATTACACTCATATCTTTAAAGTCAACTCTACTTTGAGGAAGAAGCTCTTCCCCAGTCATATTTTGAGTGACTTCCAATCTGAGGGGCATCTCTTCTGGGAATATATAAGTAAATGTTTTACTGCTATTCATAAGATTTTCAGTAGCTAACCATTCAGAAATTGTCCAACTCTCCTTCTTCCTAGTCTGTCTTAGTCTGGAATCACTGCTGAATCCTGTCTTCCATAGGTTACCCTGCTGATATTTAAAATACTGGTGGCATAGCTTCCAGAATAATAGTAACACACAAGCCATCACAGTACAACAGATGAGTGGTGGCTTTTAGTTGGGGGTGGATTATCCTTTAAGCACAAGCAAGCAATCACATATCTCTCATCTTGTAAAACAGAGCATCTTACACTTAATTTGTGTTTTCCACATAACAAGCATTTGCTAGAAGAAAGTTGAATCCAAAAATAAATGAAGGAATCAGCAGAAGAAATGTAGATTCAAAATCAGGAGGAGATAGCATGCCTGTCTGTTTGTCTCCAAGAATAACTCTTTACTTTTACATGAGAACAGAACTGAATGGTGCCTTAGTGATAATAATTTTGTTTTTCGTCAGAGATTCTCTAGAAGAACACTCATCAAAAGAAAGAGATATTGAATAGAATTTCAAGTCTTCAATAAGTTAAGACCTTCTGAAGCTGTTGAGGGTTGATGATGACCAGAATATTTCCTTGAGCTAATCTTTAAACCTTAAAATTCAAACCAGAACTATTCCTCTGAAGTCTTCTTTGAAACAAGCCATAGCTTAGATTCATTAGTGAAGTTTGTCTGCCTTGAGAATTGTGCTTTTAAAAAGAATTGTTTGTGTGGAATCAAACTAACAACAACTCAGAAACTCAGATGAGAACATTAGAAGGCAATTGTTGTGACTGTTGTTAAGTGGTGTCAAGTCAGTTTCCACTCATAGTGACCCTATGAATGAAAGAATGATTCACTGCCTGATCCTGAGTAATACAATTATGGCTATGCTTCAGTCAGCTGCTCCTGCCACTGTGCCAATCCATCTTGTTGAGGTCTTCCTTTTTTCATTGACCTTCCATCATAGGATCTTCTCCAGGGCCAGGTTCCTCCTGAATACATGTCCAAATTATGAGAGATGAAGTATCACCGTCATGGCTTCAATAGAGCATTCTGGTTATACTTCCTCTAACACATATTTGTTAGTTCTTCCCCAGTCCATGGTACTTTTATTATTCTTCTCCAACACCAGAATTCAAATGCATCAATTATTTTATGGTCTTCCATATTCATTGTCCAACTTTTACATGCATATATGATACTACTGAAAATACCAAGCCTTGGGTCAGGGGCACCTTAATTCTCAAACTGACATCTTCACTCTTGAGTACCTTAAAGAGGTCTTTTTCAGCAAATTTGCCTATTGTGATACGTCATTTGATTTCTTGGCTGCTGCTTACATGAATGTTCATTGTGAATACAACCAAAATGAAGTCCTTGACAATTACATTCTTTTCTCCATTTATCATGATATTATTTATTAAAATGGTTGTGAGGATTTTTGTTTTCCATACATTGAAACACAATCCATACTGAAGGCAGCAGTCTTTGATCTTCATCAGTAAGTATTTTAAGTCTTCTTCACATTTAACAAGCAAGATGTATCATTTGCATATCTGATTGATAATGAGTCTTCCTCCAATTCTGATGACACAGTCTTCATATAATTAACATTCTCAGATTATTTGCTCATCTTACAGATTGAATAAGAATGGTGAAAGAATTCCTGTGCATATTTTTCCTGATTTTGAACTATTCATTATTCCCTTGTTCTCTTCCAACGACTGTCTCTTGTTCTATTTACAGGTTCCTCATGAGTACAATCCAATATCCTGATATACGCATTCTTTGCAATGTTATTAATAGTTTGCCATGATCTACACAGTATAAAGCCTTGCATAGTCAATAAATTACAAATAAACACCATTCTGAAATTCTCTGCTTTCAGAAAAGATCCAGCTGATGTCGGTAATGGTAGTCCTAGTTCAAAGTCCTCTTCTGAATATGACTTGATTTTTTTGGCAATTCTCTGTTGATATATTGTTGCAGCTATTTTTGAATTATCTTCAGCAATATTTTGCTTACATGTGGATATCTTCCATGTGGTTGGCCAGGTAGCTGTCTTCCAAATTTCTTGGCATAGATGAGTGCGCACCTCTAGTACTATATAAGTTTGTTGAAAGATTGCACTTTGTAGTCCATTAATTTCTGGAGCCTTGTTGTTTGACCAGTGCCTACAGTACATCTTGGGCTTCTTCCTTCAGTACTATCAGTTCTTGATATCTCTTGAAATAGTTAAACACTGACCATTTCTTTTTGGTCCAGTGACTGTGTGTATCTTCCATCTTCTTTTTTTTTTTTTTTTTACATTTTTATTGTGAATTGAGTGAAAGCTTACAGGA
>NW_006408593.1:975618-976754 GCF_000296735.1 Chrysochloris asiatica | reverse complement strand
AGGCATATATAATAATTTAAACCATCAAAGGGTACATTCTACAAGCCTGTCTCTGGCCACCAGCTCTCAGTCCCTCTCTTTCCATGAATCTAGTGTCCTCAGTTGCTCCCTCTCTCCATGTTCCCATCTCTGCCTCCATCTATGGTGTTGCTGCTTCTCTGGATAGGGTCTCACATTCCACTTATGCTCTTCTCTCTTGAAGGTCCTAGGGTCCTCTGTTTCTGGACTGTAAGTTTAACTACTCTACCATTTTTGATATTTGGGAAATATGATTGTAGGCATTATTCCTGTAGTCATTAATAATGGCATTGAAGTTCCTTTTCTCCATTCCTCCCAGTTATTCTCATTTGTAATATTTCTCCTTTCATGTACAATATTTTAGAAAATGCAAAGTAGAGATTTTTGGCTACCAGGTTGTAACCTACTATGAAAATCCACAGTGGAAGCAGTGTGACTATTTTGATATATGTAGGACATTAATAATTTTCCAATGAACTGTGAAGTACACATTACCTTCAGTTTGTAGAATTTCTGGTTGTGTTTGGATCAAAATAGAGATGGATACTTTTGTATTGTACTTTTATCCTGAAGATTTTACACAGAGGGAAAAATATCATAAGCAAACCTGGTCTGGCAAGATATCTAAAGTAATTTTGCTATATTGAGAATGGCAGATAGTTGAGATAACCACACAGCTTTTGAAGTGCTGCTTATCTAAACCAAGCAGAAACCCACACTATTTTAGTAGGAGCTTCGATGTTAAGGAATTGGAGCAAAGGACAAAGAAGAATGTGATCTACTTCACTTTGTTTAGATTTCTTTGCCTTTCTTTGCTTTTTATTTCTTAGAATGCTGCTTGGGAAATCCTCATCCCTGAATGCTCGAGTACATTCCTTGTTTGCTTATTTGTAAGTTTTCCAGTTCTATAGACTATATTTCATGATTTTCACGTAATTTATTTTTAAAACATAATGATAAATCTCCATTATTTAAACCCATGATTCAGCGTATTCACTAGAGGCTTTTGAGATCATGTGAATTTAGAAAAAGAGAAAAATCCTAATATTTAGTTGAACATTATATAGATAATTCTTAAATTTTCTTATTCAATTTTGAAGATGGGTAGTAAGATAAAT
>NW_006408593.1:974783-975518 GCF_000296735.1 Chrysochloris asiatica | reverse complement strand
TATAAAATTAATTAAAATTCATATCTAGGCCTGTAAGATTTCAATTAGTGAAAAAGACACTCATGATTCAGTTCACATTAATATTTCTCTTCATACTACGAAAATTTCTAAACATCTATACACACTCTAAAGTTTTAAGCCTTTATAAAACAGTGATTCCATTCACTGAATTCCATTAATGAGTTGTTAAATGATTTAAGGAATGTTATGTGAATGAATGATTAAATAAAGAAAGCAAAACTCTGTGCCAATGAGTCAATTCTAGCTCATAATGACCATGCACAGGGTTTGCAAAGCTATTAACTTTTCTGTTGCAGAAAGTCTCATCTATTTCCCAGAGATGCTGGTGGATTTGAACTGCTAATCTTTCAGTTAGCAGCCCAGTGCTTATCCTACAGGGCCACTAATGCTTCCTCCATACATTTTGTGTTCTGCTATAGCACTGTAGAACAAGCACTGGACTTCTAACCACATGGACAAACTAACCAGTGGCTCCTTGGTAACTATTTACAGGGTTGTTGTTAGTTGGAAAAAAGTTGATGGCACTAAACAACAACAACAGCAAAGGATAAGATATACTCAGGAATCAATAAACCAAATCATAATTAGTTGTTGCTGTTAGGTGCCATCGAATCAGAAATGACTCACTGTGACCTTATGCAAAACAAAACAAAACACTGCCCGGTCCTGAGCCAATCTCAAAATTGTTGTCACAATTGAGCCCATTGATGCTGA
>NW_006408593.1:969116-971383 GCF_000296735.1 Chrysochloris asiatica | reverse complement strand
GCTTTTCCATTGTCTCTTTCCACAGATGTAGTCAATTTGATTTCTGTGTATTCTTTTTGGTGAGGTCCATGTGTATAATCATCTCATGCTGTCTAAAGAAGGTATTTCAAATGAACAAATCATTGATTTTTCAGAAGTCTATCCTGTGATCTCCAGCATAATTTCTATAACCAAGGCCATATTTTTCAACTACTGATCCTTACTCTTTGTTCCCAATCTTTGCATTCCAATCACCAGTGATGATCAATACATCTTGTTTGCATATTTGGTCAATTTCCTCATTGGCTTTAGTGTTTGGTGTGTATATTTGAATAATAGTTGTATTAAGTTGTTTTCCCTGTAGGATCATGGATATTATTCTATCACAGACAGTGTTGTACCTCATGACTGGTCTGGGTATATTCTTTTTGACATTGAATGCAACACCATTCGTCTTCAATTTGTCATTCCCAGCATAGTGAACCATGTTTTTGTCAGATTCAAAATGGCCAATACGAGTCCATTTCAGCTCACTGCCTAAAATATCAATGTTTATGCATTACATTTAATTTTGAAAATTTCCAATTTCCCTAGATTCATACTTCATACATTCCATGTTCCGATTTTTAATGGGTGTATACAGCTGTTTATTTTGAGTTGTGCCCCATTAGCAAATGACAGTCTCGCAGCCTTTCCTCTATTCATGTTATCAGGCTCAACTCTACTTTGAGGAAGCAATTCTTCCCCAGTCACATTTGAGTGCCTTATAACCTGAGGGGCTCATTTTCTGGCACTATATCTGACAGTGTTTCTCTGCTATTCATAAGGTTTTCAGTGACTTAATATTGAGAAGTAGTTCATCACTCCTTCTTCCTAGTCTGTCTTTTTCTGGAAGCTCATCTGAAACCTGTCCATCATGGGTGACTGTGCTGGTTGTTAAAATAACCATGGCATAGCTTCTAGAATCACAGCAACTCACAAGTCACCACAGTATGACAACTGAAAGACCAGTGGTGTTCATAGTCATTAGTTCTACATTTATTTCAAACACTTATATAAGGAAGACATCTAAGATCAATAATTTTTAATATAACAGATCTGAACTTTCTTTAGATTGTCTCTAACACTAGTGATGCTGAAACTATGATTGTTGTTGCTATGGCCATCAAGTCAGTTGTTACTGATAAAAATCCAGGATAGGGTTTCCAAGGAGCAGCTGTTGGGTTTGAAATATGCACCTTGTCATTCTTAGGTCAATGCTGATTGAACAGTACTACATAGGAGTATTGATACTATGATTGTTGTTGTTAAGTTCTGAGTCATAGCGACCTGTAGATGGTTTCCAAGGAGCAGCCAGTGAGCTTGAACCACCAATCTTGAAGAGTCTCAAACCAATTTTGCATTCCAGAACATTAACCTAGAGCACCTTAACAGGAATCTGATACTATGATATACTCCAGCTATTCGTTGCTATCTAAATCCTGATACTTCTTACAAAAGTACAGCAATTTTTCTTCCTAATTTCACTGAAACTTGGGACAATCATAAATAGGAATCTGGGAAGTGGAAGGCAAAATAAATAAATAAAACAATACTTGGTTAGTTCATAATTGTTTGACAAGTAAAGGAATGAATTAATATGTAGTTACAATGATCTGGCTATAGCTGGTAAAATGAAGTTATTTGCAAAATTTAAGATTTGGTTTTTTTCTTGATAGAAATTGCTACCAAGAGTAGAATTTAATATTCTTAGTTGAAGTAGGCAAAGTAAACATTTTTGCTATAATGCTTTTTAAATTAGATATTTCCCAATGCAATTATATTATTAATGCACTTTTACTATATATTTTTGTTGTTGTTGTTAGATGAATTATCTTTTCACTTTCTTTTTTCCTCTTTTATTTGTGAGTTAGGTGAATGTTTACAAAGCAGCTTATCCATTTTATATTGGACAGTTCATACTCATTTTGTGTAATCTCAATGATTGCAACCCCCACTTTTGGTGCTGTGGGTTAATGCTTTGGACTGCAAGGTGGTTTGAACTTTAAGATTGGTGGTTCAAGCTCACTAGCCACTCCTTGGAAACCCTCTGCAGACTCGCTATGAGTTTAAAAAGCCTACAGTTGTTATGAGTTGGAACCAACTCAATAGCACTTAACAACAACAAAATGCTACTTCCTCCCTGTTCTTATTGTTTTCATTCTATGGATATTTTTCTATTAGTTTCATTTGATACACAACAGGTTTAAATTATTCTTTTTCAAATTTTATTATTTTCTTATTGTTTA
>NW_006408593.1:966428-968200 GCF_000296735.1 Chrysochloris asiatica | reverse complement strand
TGGATCCAGAAAGTCTGGAGTTCATGATAATTTGAAATTTTATTCTTTATTTCCCCCATTTAATCAAGATTCTTCTAGGGAATCTTTGATCAAAATATGCAATACTGATAGCCAGGCACCATCTAGTTCTGATTTCATGACAAAGAAGCAGATGTTTATAGAAGAAATTAACCACATATTCCATATCCTCCTCCTATCCTGACGATCCTTCTTTTTCTGTTGTTCTAGGTGAATAAAGACTAATTGTGCCTTGGATGTCTGTTTGAAAGCATTTAAGACCTCAGGCATTATGTAATGAACTAAGAGGTAGAATGGAAACATTAAACACTTTATTAGCCCAATTAACTTGGATATCCTATGAAACCAAGACCCTAAACCTTAAAATCAAGGAACTAAATCCAATGAAGTGTTTGGCTAATTGCATATAAGCAATCTCAGCAGCTACATTTTTTCTTTGTAGTTATATCTATCACAAACTTTTTTCCAATTGAACTTTTTACAGGTGTACAACTTATTGACAAAATAAAATAATTGCAATAATTGCCTGCCCTTTATCAAAGTTGTTTTCATTTTGATAAAGTACAATTTACTCGTTGTTTCTTTATACTGCTTATGCTTTTTTGTTGTTGTTAAGTGCCATTGAGTCAGATTCTACTCATAACGACAACGTTGTGTCAGATTTCCAGGGAGTGGGTGGTGAGTTTTACCTGCTGACCTTATAGGTCCAACTGACCTTGCGGTCCAGTGCTTTATCCTATTGTGCCACATCAAGCTTAGTTTGTTACATATAAGAAACCATTCTCAAATTCATGGATATGAATTCGGAGCTTGAAGTTACCAAGGATTTACCTTATAGACCCTTTAATATGTCAAGGGTTTAGCCAAGATTTTGTTTGAGGAATTTTATAATTTTTGCTCTTATATTTAGATCTTTCATTCCTTTTCGATTTTATAAATAGTGTGAGGTAAGGGTCCAAATATATATATATATATAGTTTCATTTGTTGTCTCAGCGATTGGCATATTGAAAAGATTAATATATTGACAGGTCTTGGGCCCCAGGCTTAAAATCAGTGAATTAATAATGAACACCTGGGTTTATTCTGAATTCTCAATTGTATTCCAATTATCTATTGTCTATCCTTATACCCATGTTAAGATGTGCTGATTACCCTTGATTTGTGATAATGTTAAGTTTGAAATCAGAAAGAGACAGTCTTACTTTTTCTTCTTTTTTTTTCAAGTTTGTTTTGATTATTCTGGGTCTGCTATGTATGGATGGATTTTGTGTTGTAAAGGGTTATGTTAGTCTCAACCCTTGTATGTATGGAGGTGGTATTGTTTGGAAATATGCTCTTTCTTAGAATGTGTAATCAATACAATAACAAAGCTAATAAGGCCATGCTGGAATCATTAGTAAAGTAAGCTCCAATATCTTCTGAGTATTGTCTTATGAAAGGAGAGAATACACATGGAGAGAAAGTCACACAAGGTAAAGATGTGCTGTGAAGATGTATGTGCAAGTCAAGGAATGATGAGGAATACCAGAAGCTGTCAGAAGCAAGGAGAGAGGCTTTCAACAATTTCTTTTTCAGATCAAGCCCTAACTTGGACTTCTAACCTCCAGAACTGTGGAGCAACAGAAATCTGCTATTTTGTTACAGCTGTCTTGTTGTTATTGTTAGGTGGTGTTGAGTTGGTTCTGACTCACAGTGACCCTATTTAAAATAGAATGGAACACTGTGAATTCCTGCACCATCAATCTTTGCAAA
>NW_006408593.1:960864-961817 GCF_000296735.1 Chrysochloris asiatica | reverse complement strand
CGCTATGAGTCAGTTCTGACTCAATGGCACCTGACAACAACAACAACAAATGACTTATTCATTGGAAATACCTTTTTTTAAAGAGCATAAGAGATGACTATACATGTATACCATACCAGTTGTGATACTCAGATGTCAAATTGACTACATCCGTGAGAAGAGATGGTGGAAAAGCTCCATATCATCAGCCCAAACAAGGCCAGATACAGACAACGGAACAGACCATCCATTGCTCACGGGCTGAAGCTACAGAAAATGAAATCAAGTCAATCAGAGTCAAAATATGACCTTAAACATTTATTGTTGTTAAGTTCTACTGAATTGTTTCAGACTCATAGTGACCATGTATAGGACTTCTGAGGAGCCTGTGGATTTGAACCACATACCTTACAGTTCAAACAAATCTTGAGATTCAGTACTTATCCTAAAGCACTTCACCAGGACTCCATATTTTCCTGAACATATTCTACCTGAATTTAGAGATAATCTCAAAATAAAATATTTGATGCATCAAACACTAATGACTGAAGACCAGAAAAATTGTGAGAGGACATCAAGAACATAACATAAAAAGAAAACAAAAGCTCTTTAAGACTAGTAAGAAGAAAAAAGACAAAATGTATATTATATCTAAAGAGACTCTGAAACTTGCATTCTAGTTTAGAGATGCCAAAGCAAATAGGAGAAATAAGGAGGCAAAGGTGCTGACCAGAAAAATTTAAAGGGTAGTTCCAGAAGACAAAGTCAAGTATTATATTGAAATATATAAAGACCTTGAGTTAGGAAACCAAAAGGGAGGAATACATAGAGCATTTCTCAAACTGGAAGAACTGAAGAAAAATGGAAACATTGATTTTCAATCCTGAAGGATTCTATGGCAAAATATTCAATGATGAAGATAGAATCAGATGAAGACAGAAGGAATACACAGTTATTCTACCAACAAGAATTGA
>NW_006408593.1:952134-959859 GCF_000296735.1 Chrysochloris asiatica | reverse complement strand
AAAAAAAAAAAAAAAGTACATTGACAGGGAACTTCCAGAGGTTCAAGCTTGATTAATATGAGGACAGGGAATGAGGGATAACATTGCTGATGCCAGATGGCTCTACAGCATACCAGAAAGATATTTACCTGTACTTTATTGACTATGCATAGGCATAGGCTTTTAACACTGTGGATCATGACAAGTTTTGTACAGCATTAAGGAGAATGAGTATTCTGGATCACGTAATTGTGCTCATGAGGAACCTGTTCATAGACCACGAAGCAGACATTCAAACAGAACAAGGGTAGAGTGAATGCTTTAAAATCAGGAAACATATGTGCCAGGTTTGTAGTTTTTCACCATATTTATCCAATCTGTATGCTGAAAAAATAATCCACGAAACTGGATTATATGGAGAATGTGGAATCAGGATTGGACAAAGATACATTAACAACCCATGATATGCAGACGATACAACCTTGCTCGCTGAATACAGAGATGACTTAAAATATTTACAGATGAAGATCAAGGAACACAGCCTTCAGCAAGGGTTGCACCTCAATGTAACTAAAACAAAAATTCTCACCAATGGATTAGTAAATAACATCATAGGAAATTTAGAAAATACTGAATTGTCAGTGACTTCATTTTTTCTGGGATCCACATCAACATTCATGGAAAAAGTAATCAGGAAATCAAAAAATGCATTGCATTAGGTCAATCTTCTGCACTAGACCTTTTTAAACTGTTCAAGTGCAAAGATCTGAGTCTATGGACTAAGGTGTGCCTGACCAAAGTCAGGTGTTTACAATAGCCTCAGATGCATGTAGATGTTGGACAAGGAATAAACAAGACTACAGAAGAGTTGATGAACTGCTGAACTTCCAAGGCTCTTTTACTTGGGCATTTCATAAAGGAATTGTGGAATTCAACAAGACCTTTGGGAATAACCGTTTTTATTAGTTGCTGTGTGGTCTTTCTGATTCCTGGTGGCAACATGTGGTCCAACTGCTCCATAGGGTTTTCAAGGTTATAACCTTTCTTCTCAATGTAAATAAAACCAAAATTATCACAAATGGATCAACAAATGGAGATGAGGTTGTATATGTCAAAGACTTCATTTTGCTTGGATCCACTATCAACACCATGGAAACAGTCAGCAAGAAATCAAGTGGCATATTGTATTAGGACAATGTGTTACACAAGACCTTTATAAATTGTTAAAGAGAAAAGATCTCAGTTTGAGAACTAAGGTGGGCCTGACCAAAGCTGTGGTATTTTCAATAGTCTCATATGCATGTGAAAATTTGACAGTAAATCAGGAAGACCGGTAAAGAATGGATGCATTTGACTTAGGGTATTGGAGAAGTACCAATGAACTGTCAGAACAAGCAAGTCTGTGTTGGAAGAGATACAGCCAGAATGCTCTTAAGAGCCAGGAGTCCTTTTTGACTCATATTGACCCCATGTGACACCGTTGTAGATAAATAGTTAAGTGCTCTACTGTGAACTGAAAGGAAGTTTATAAGTGTGTATAAAAATGATATTGATTACTTAATTTAATTTTTTTTGTATAATCATGCTTCCTTCCACTATATAATACCAAGTGCTTATTTTTTATTATTTTATAGGGTAATTATAGCAATTTTTTTCAAGTCCAAATAGAATAATCATTTAACCTACTTTAAATAAACGGAGTTAAATTAAGCCATTCTGTTTTCTTCCTAAGCAAATCTTTACAAGGTTTTTCAAAGCCTGTGTGTTCTCAGAACATTTGGCATTTCATAGTCATAGGCAGCAGGGATAGGGATTCCTTACTTGCATTAACGAAGTAACTGTGCCCTTTGCTGCATTAGATGCTACACTCCAGAGTAGCATTGCACAATGGCTTCCAGGCAGTTTGGGAACAATTGTCATGCCCTATTAACAAACTTAAAGAGAACAGTATGTTTTTTTCCTATTAGCCAAGGTTGCACTTTTTACTGTTATCTCTCTAGCCCTTTATGGTACTACAACAGCAGGACAGTGATAAGTTGTGGACAACTTCAAGCCTCAGATTATACTCTAGTGATAACCACATGTTGCCCAGAGCTAAAAGATCAGTTCTCTCTGCTCTTTGGACTCACTGTAGTTCAATGGGGAACACTGATAAATGTACCTAGAATTTTTTTGACTCTGTTTTAAAATCTCACTGGAGGAAGAATCTAAAAATATACCTTGCAGGCTGGTAACAAATTTGGCAGAGCTATTTGTTATAACATGTAAACATTGAACCAAAGCCAAAATAGAACGTGCTCCACATGCTTCAAGTTTCTTTGTTTTTTGATTGTTGATATATTTACTAAGTTGTTATGAAAAGCATGGGGAAATGAAAGCATAAATGAATAGAAATTAAATAATAATTCTCTGCAGAAATGGATAGCCTCTTATCAAAAAATGAATAGATATTTGTAAGCTGTGTAACAAAGTCCTGAGAATTATTACTAAGATCAGCAAGGGAAAAGTTAAAATTTATACAGTTTTCATGGAAATATGTAAACATGAAAATAATTACTATTACATTATATTGTTTCCAATGAGTCATTAAATGGGAAAATTATATTTTAAATAATTAAGAAAGAAAAATTTAATTGGTAATTATAATCCACATAGAAAGTACTCAAACATATACAGTAACTCAACTCTCACCCATATTTAAGTTATTAATATATGTTGTTTTTGTTGTTGTTATTAATGCCACCCATCAAGTCAGTATTCATGTATCGGCTATTACTTGGTGTGGCACTGTAGAATAAGCATTGAAATGATCATAAAAAGGTCAGTGCTTCAAACCCACCAGTCACTTCTTGGAAACCCTATGCAGTATGGCTCGCTATAAGTCAGAACCTACCAGATGGCACTTAAAAACAATAACAACAACAATATTACATGTCAGTTAAAAAATTAATATTGTTGTTGTTAAGTGCCATCGAGTCAGTTTTGACCTATAGCAACCCCGTATAGGGTTTCTGAGGAGCAATTGGTGGGTTTAAACTGTTGATTTTGTGGTTCAAATTGACATTACTGTATAGCACTTTATCTGTAGCATTACACCAGGACTCCAAAATGATTAAAACAATGTGGCAAAATCTTGCAATCTTGTGCTGTCCATCCTCCCCCCATGAGATAATTTTATTTTTATTCTCTCTTATAGTTCTACCGTAGAGTTGTCTCTGTTTACTTGGCTGTTCTATTATTGATCGTCTGCATTAATGATTATTGAGATTGTTTGCCCTCACATAATTTATAGATGGCCCCAAAAATCAAAGACAAGTGATTTGGCTGTATTCTAGTATCCCAAAGTTCTAATGAACACGTTATTTTTTTCTTTTTCTCCTTTCATATTATTTGATAAATTTTGGTGATAAATACCTCATGGATAATGCTGATTGATTCTTTTGGCAACTCTGACAGACAATGATTTGGCTTCAAGTCCTTAATGATAATATTGAATTCAGGATTTCTATGCAAAATCATTCATCCAAAAAGAATGGACAATATAATACAATCAAACTGATAATTGGAAATACACAGAATAAAATGATTCATTTTTTTGTGTGTATTTGATTAGTAGCAAGTACTCATAATTGCAGACCCAAATTGGAAGTCCATTTTGTATTCTATCCTATGGAATGTTTCACAATGAGTCCTTTATACCCTATAAAAGAAGAAACAATTGTATTAAAATCTTTATTATGGTAAAAACAGCTAACCTTTTGAAATTTAAAAAGCAAATCACTGTTTCTACTTGTGGAATACTGGTATGACACTGTGAATTGATGCACTGGCTGCACAGTTGGTTTGAACTGCAAGAATGGCAGTTTAAGCTTACCAGATGCTCCTCGGAAACCCTATACACATTGTCTTTATGGATCGCAACTCGATGACACTGAACAACAACAAATCCCTTCTTGAATTAACTTGAATATTGTTGTTATTGTTGTTTTGGTCTGTGTAAGTCTGAATATGATATATTATCATTGGGGAATATTTTATTAAAGGATAAACAGGCTGCATAATGGAAGTGCAACTGCAATTAGATTTAGACTTAGTCAAAAAAACGAATTACTGTATTATATAACTCTGAGTCATTTTCCTTCATATGTTTGTGCAACTAATGCTTACATTTCTTGGGCTAATGTATCAAGTAGATACCACTTTACTAGTTAAATTCTCTTTAGGTCAAAAGTTTATTTAGGACTTTTCTGGAAGCAGAGCATGTGAAATAAAGACAGCATTTGGTGGTAGTTTAAAAAAAGAATTTTTCTGGAAATTAACATAAGTAATTGTTTCTGAAACAAGTTGACAAGTGATTGAGAAAAATTAGTTGACACTTGAGAATTAAAATACCTGTAGTGTTTGAAAAAATCATGCAGAGATTAAAAATGTTTCTTTGTAAGTCTGAAATATAACTTAGAAGAGTTATTTTCATTTTCTCCCTCATTTTTAGTCCTCTTTTTAATCAAATAAAGGAGTTAGTCCAAAATATCCAATGTAGAACATATTAATAAAACAGAGAGATTCTCCATTTGAATTTATGGTATTGATAATATTAATGTAGCACTCTCTCATTTACCATGCACCCATGCATATACACAAGATACTCAAACATTCTCACATGTACGTGCACACACATAGAAAGACAAAAAAAAAAAAAAAAAAAAAAAATCCTGCTGTAGTTCTGAGGAAGAATTGGATAGAATAGATCATAAGAAATGATAACATCTCTGTTCCAGTTGTGTTATTCTTGTTCTATCCATGTTGCACGTGTTTATAATTCTTAGTATTTTATAGCAAGTTTGCTTCTGAATATAGGTTATAAATTATTCATGATGGCAGAAACAATGAAAAAATGGGTGCTTTATAATAAAAATCTGTTTGATGTAATGGACTTGTTCAGATAATGGACACCAGTGAAGAAAGAAGACAAATTATGTCTATACAGAAGCAACAGTGATGTTGAGTCTAAATAACAACTAAATGATTAATTAACTTGAAAAATAGCTATTTGGGAGGCAGGGTTGATGGTGGCTAGGGTGGAGATGGAGTGAAGTTCGCCATCAGCAATACCACAGAATACCAGGCAAAGTAGATCCAGGGCAGAGCTCCAAAACTTGGAGCAAAAAAGATAGGAATATAAAAAGGTTTGAATGCTTATAGATAGTGGAAGTTGTAGCAAAAGTAAGAAATCACATACTATTGAATCTGCCAGGCTCAGTGTCCTGGAGCTAACAACTTGGGTGAAACCAAATGGCAAGACCAATCAGGGATGCAGACACACCATAGAAGAATGCCACGGTAACCTCGGAGCAAAGGTGGACAATACACTTTGTCAGTTTTGCTTTGTTCTGATTTTCTTTTTTTGAGTATCTGTTCATGGCCCACCCCCAATGTTTGTGCACCTCCATTCTGCTGACTATAGGGAGTGCCTGAGTGAGAGGACATTCCTACCATCACCGCTGGTGGGTTCTTCTGCCATGCATGAGCATAGATACTCTCAGCCCAAGAGCAGGCTCTGAACGTTTTTTGTTTTTTGTTTTTTCAATACGGGAAAGTCCAGGATAGGGGTGTAGTGAGGGAAATAGAGTTTAAAAACAAAACAGTGATAATTAAATTAAATCCTAAAGTACAGTATAACAACCAACAGTGGCATCTTGAAATCTCTCAGGCATCTTTGAAGCCAAAAAGCTGAAGAGAGGAGATTAAAGTTATAGTCATATTAGGTTACAGATTTTTTTTCTCTCTTCTCTCTCTCCTCTCCATTTTCTGCAGTTATAGACTACAATATTCAGTCTAGTTTTGTCTTTTTGTTGTTGTTGCTTTTTTGGTTTTTTTGGCTGGTGCTGTGTTGCTGTTTTATGTTCCCCCTTCTACTTTTGGGGGACTCTTTCTCTCACGATATTACCCAAGGAGACAGCAACTGCTGATGTATAGTCAAACGACAATCACACTCTACAAAACACCAAAACCCAGGGCAGAACCAATACCAACTGCCATTACCAGGGAGGCAGACAAAACCTGTGAAATATACTCTGAGTTAAGCAATAACAAGAGTGAAAAGGAAATACCACGTCCTGAACATGTCTACCTGGAAGCAATCAGAAAGCATAAAAAATACCAAAATGTATACTCGTTTAAGTAGTAAGGCCACAGATAAACACTAAACATGTCCAAGAAGCAAAAGCAGATGACCATATCAGCACATGTCCAGAAACAAGATAAAATGTCCAAGACAAATGACCTGGAGGTAGACCTGGACTCCATTCTGGAAGGAAGGCAGGCCTTGGAAATGCCTGAGAAAGAATACAGAAAAATGATTATAAAATATTTCAAAACACTTTACAATGGAGTTGAGAAAAATAAGGAAGAAGTCAGGAAAGCACTATAGGAACAATCAAATAAGATAGATAAAACATTGGAAACAATTCAAAACCTACAGAAATAGGTCCAAATGATCAATAATAAAATATCAGAAATAGACAATACTCTGAAAGGGAAAAGCAGTAGAATAGAAGAGATGGAAGGCAGAACCAGTGAGCTGGAAGACAGATCTCTCAATACTACTAAGATAGAAGAGCAAGCAGAAAATAGGATAAAAATTTTTGAAAAAGGACTAAGATTCATGTTGGACAACATGAAGAGGAATAACTTAAGAATTATTGGCATTACGGAACAAGAAGAATCACACAAGTCCTCAGAGGAAATAGTTGAAGAACTGCTGGAAGAAAATTTCACTAACATCCTGCAAAGTGAAAAGATAAACATTCAAGAAGATCAACAAACCCTAGGAAGGCTAGACCCCAAAAGAAAATCACCGAGACATATCATAATGAAGCTCTCCAAAATAAAAAATAAAGACACTCCTGAAAGCAGCTAGGGAAAACAGAAGTGTTACATACGATGGCAAGCAAGTCAGATTAACCTCAGCTCTCTCAGCAGAAACCATGCAAGCAAGAAGGCAATGGGGAGACAAATATAAAACCCTGAAAGAAAAAAAAAATTGCAAACAAAGAATCCTTTGTCAAGCAAAGCTATCAATCAAATATAATGGCATAATCAAAACATTTCAGATAAATAGAAGCTAAGGGATTTTGCCAAAGCCAACCCTGCACTACAAAACATACTAAAGGGAGTTCTGTGGACTTAGAACCAACAAGAAAAGACAACAACCAGAGATTGTCGTACGTGGCAGCCGCTCCCAGAATTAAATCAACAGAAGGAAGAGTAGAGAAAAGAGCAAAACTATAAGAACAAACTTAGAGAATCTGGAAGGTCAGTCTATGATCAAAACGATAACAATGTAAAAGAAGGTAAACACCTAGGAACAGAGATCCAGATGGTGAGAAGATCAGATAGATTACAGGATAAAATAGACTGCACTAAATGGAGAGAAAAATTAATGGACTATAAGGCAACTTCAAAGAAAATTAACATTTCACATCATACTAAGAAAATGAAAATCCAAGTCGAACACAGAACCATTAAAACTATGAGGAAAGTCACAAGAAAGAACACAAAAACCATGAACACAACAAAGGAAGACACACAGAACAAAGAAAAGAGCAGCACCACACACAAAAAGCAAACATAATGGCAGCAATTAATCCATACGTATCAATAATTACACTGAATGTAAACGGTATAAATGCAACTGTTAAGAGACAGAGAGTGGCAGAATGGATAAGAAAACAAGATCCTTTGATA
>NW_006408593.1:942133-942662 GCF_000296735.1 Chrysochloris asiatica | reverse complement strand
ACCAGAAGGGGGAGGGGAATGGAAGAACAAAGTGGACAGGAGAACAATTAGGCAGGTTTGCATGGGTTAAGTGGGAAAGAGGTAAATAATGATGCATGCACAACCTTGGAACAACAGGGCTCTAGGATACAGGGATTGAGACATGGTTGGAATGGGGAAAAGGGGGAAATAATGTTTAGATGCTTGGCTGTGTTATGAATCTTGGTTTCCCTGGCATACCATACTAAAATAGACATTTGAGGGGGAGAGAAATGAATAGCCAGAAATATCACCATAGAAAGCTTTTAAGTCCGTCTTCTGCTTATAACTGATTGGAATACCTAAATGGGGCTACAATGTGCTCAGTGAAGGAGGCTTCCTATGGAGCCTCTGCATTACATAAGCCCATAGGTGGAATCCTGAACAGAATTCAGAATCTTCAGAGGTGGGAAATTTCCACTTGAAAGGACAAGCCGACCAGCCTGGGATGGCTAGAAGAACAGAAGATACTTCTTGAAAGAAAGACTGACAGGAAAAATACAAAACAATA
>NW_006408593.1:938134-941270 GCF_000296735.1 Chrysochloris asiatica | reverse complement strand
GATGACATGGAGAGATGGAGCAGCTGGAGACTTGAGACCCAGAGAGGGAGAGGGGCTGTGTGCTGATAACTGGGGGGGTTGGGGGGGTGGCAACCTTACAGGGTACACCCTGTTGTTGGTTTATGATGCATGGAACGGATTGTAACCATGGCAATGAAATGATATATGATAGGATGAATGTATAACTAATGTTCTCCCACATAAACTATCACATAATTCACAATAAAACATTTTTAAAAAATCGCTATTTGGCACACTCCTAAAGTCCATATATGTTGTAACTTATTTAATCCTCAAGATAACCTATATATAATATATATAAGCATAACTACATAATTATAACTATAATTATATACTGTTAATACTTATATAATAATATAATTTAAAATAGTTATAATCATTTTATTGTTACACTGTTAATGCCATAGATGAGGAAAACAAAGCAAAGAGAAAATCATTAAGTTGCCCATGTTCAGAAAGTAACAAGTAGTAAAATTTGAGAACTGAGCTTGAAGACATCATCTTATTAATATCCTCCTCAAAGGACCATACACAAGATTTTTTTTAAAAAGATGTCAGATAAGAATAAAAATTTAGGAAATAATTAGTTCTATGAAGTTATCCACCTGTAGAGACATTTTTCCTTACAACCACACACATAGGGATCTTTTCATGTCCCCAAAATTAATTGTTAAAAGAACATTCACTCCATTATCTTCCCAGTGACATTTTATAAATGTTGAATGCTTTGCATTTATGTATAGTTTAAACAAGTTTTCTATAAATAGAGAAACACTCTGTTACATTCACCAAGAACAGTAAAGCAAGTTGATAATTTAATTCACACATTTTTGGAATTCCTTATTCCCTGCTTCTAAATTAATTCAATAGTTTCAATTTTAGCATATATTGTCCAAGGCTTCTTATAATTCAATTACTGTGAATATCCCAAACTTAACAGGTCCTTAAAATATTTGAATCTCTGTGCAAGATTTCAAACAAGGAAGGCTTTTCACTTAAAATGTGGAGCCCTGGTGTGGCGCTGTAGGATAAACATTGGACCCCAAGCTTGGTTTGAACCACAAGGTTGGTAGTTGAAACTCACCAGCCTTTCCTCAGAAACCCTATACAGAGTTGCTATGAGTTAGAACCAACTCGATGGCACTTAAATCTAGCAGTTGTTAATACCTCACAAGTAAAAAAGGATTACACTGGAGTCCTCCTCAACCCATAATGTAATTCTTAGGGTAGAAGTTCATTTATCTGCATCGGATTTTTCAGACTCTATAATAATTTTATCAAAAAATAAATTATATTTTGTGTCCTACTGTGTGTCAGGCGTCAGTTTAGGTACCTAGGATAACAGTGTAAATTATACATGATATGATATTTGACCTTAGTGGATTTATAGTCTATAAACAAGGTCAATTGATGACATGTAATTTAAAAAGATGAATTAATGATGTTGTCAATGTTGCTAGGAACCATCAGGTCAATTTTGGTCCCATAGGACTCCATGTGACAACGTAGAACTGTCTCTTAGGGTTCTCTTGGCTGTAATATTTCTGGAAGCTAATCACCAGGCCTATCTCCCTTGACTTGGCGATTGCTCTGGTAGCATAGTGGTTACGAGTCAGGCTGCTAACCTCAAGGCCAGCAGTTCAAAACTGCCATCCATTCTGTGGAAGAAAGTTGAGGCTATCTGCTCTTATAAAGATTTGCAACCTTGGAAACCCAACATAGGATCACTATAAGTCTAAACAGACTCCATGGCACACTACCACCATTTCCCTTAAAGCCCTCAGGTGTGTTCTAATTACCAACCTTTTGGTTAGCAGCTAGTGCTTAATTCCTTACCCAGGATCCTTTAAAATTCATTATAAAAACCCCACAGCTATGGAGTCCATTGTTACTCATATTGACCCTCTATGGGACAAGACAGAACTGCTCCTTAGAGTTTATTGTGCTATTGTTAAGTGTTGTCAAGTTGATTCTGACCCATAGTGTCCCTATATAGGATTTCCAAGGAGCAACTGGTGACTTGAACTGCCCTTGCAGTCTGGTGCATTAATCCACAGTGCCACACCTAAATCTTTATGGGAATCAGACAGCTTCATCTTTCTGTCTTGGAGCTGCTAATGATTTCAATTAGAAGCCCAAGGACTTTGCAGTACAGGAAAATGGTTTCCATGTCTCTAACTACATCTTTAGTAGGAGTCCTGGTGTGGCACTGTGGGTTAATGTGCAAAGCCATTTAAACTGTAAGGTCGGCGGTTCAAGTTCACCAGCTGCTCCTAGGAAACCCTATTTCCTAGGGTTGCTATGGGTAAGAACCAACTCGACAGAACTTTACAACACAGCAAGAGTCTTCAAGTCCTGAAGATCTAAAGATCCGCTTCCATAAAGATTAAAGCCACAAAAACCCTATGGGACTGTTTTACTGTATCATGGAGTTACTATGGGTTGAAAATTAACTGAATAGCACCTAATAACCATTCTTAGTATCTTAACTTGTGAAGTATATCAACTCCTTAGCCTTTAACTAAAAAGAAGATTGGATTGACAAAAGGGAAAATAAAAAAAATGTATTGACTACTACTGAGTGTTTTAAAATGCCAGACTTTGAGAGGGTCATTTAGCAACAGAATTGAGTCTCAAATTCAGGAGTGTCAGATTTAAAAGTCAGTGTATGTGAATATATGGGGCTCTGGTAGTATAGTGGCTACCAGTCAGACTGCTAACCTCAAGGTCAGTAGTTATAGAGTCCTAGTGTGGTGCTGCAGATAAGAACAGGGCTGCTAATCTCAAGGTCGGCAGTTCAAACCCACCAAACTTTCCTCAGAATCCCTATATAGGAACTCTGTGAGTGGGAGTGACTCCATGACACTTAACAACAACAAATGAACATAAGTGGAGTCCTGCTGTGGCACTATAGGTAAGCATTGGACTGCTAACCTCAGGACAGCAGTTCAAACTCACCAGTGGCTCCTCTGAAACCCTATATAGGATCACTACAAATTGGAACATAAGTGAATATAAAACAAAATATCTAATATGTTTCCTAACACTTGACTTTTTCTCTAAGGGAGGAAAGACTAGGTATTATGTTAGCTCATTTTATACAACTTCTCCAGAT
>NW_006408593.1:925787-937071 GCF_000296735.1 Chrysochloris asiatica | reverse complement strand
CTTAGTCCTCAAGCTGACATCTCTGCTCTTCAATACTTTAAAAAGTTCCTGTGCAGCAGATTTGCCTAATGCAATACGTTGTCTGATCTCTTGACTGCTGCTTCCATGAGTGTTGATAATTGATCCAAGAAGAATGAAGTCCTTCACAACTTTAATCTTTTCATTTTTTTGGTAAGATTACAGCCTTAAAAACTCTGTGGAAGACAGTTCTATTCTGACACATATGGGGTTACCATGAGTCAAAATCAATTCCATGACAACTGGTTGATTCAACAATCCAGAAGAAAAATGGTAATGTTCTGACAAAGTTGTAGCATCTAAAGAGGTGAAATTGTCAGATCCTAGATACATTTCTGAGAATAGACAATAGAATCTGTAGAAAGAAAAATAACTATTCTTTCTCTTGTAGACATTCTTTGGCTCTCTCTGGAATATTTCCCATTGAGAAAAATCATTCCTTCTTCTAAAAGATATTCTAGATTCTTTCCCTTGGCATTTCCCACATAATATAAGTAGAAATTTACTCCTTATGGTCAAACTTACTGTCATGTCAAATTATAGTTTATAAAAATATTATTTTGAAGATTGTCTATATTATAAATTATCTTTGAAAATCTTTTAGGAAAAGTCCCATGAAAACTGACACTCTGTCTGCCAACGTGTTGTAGAATCAGATTTACTTCTAGTATTGCTCTTCTGTTGAGCATAAGATGAATGATTTTCCCATGTAGAAATCATGTTGATATATTTATTCAATCAGCACACAAAGATACTTGTGAAGTAAAAGGATGAAAATATTGATTCTGTATATCACATTTATATCTCCTAAGTCACATCTCCAAAAGTATATATTTACACAATGATTGAAACTGTCTATAAGATATCTACAGTTTCATAATTTAAAATATTACCTTCCCACCTCTGGATTTAAAAATATGTATAGTTGGATTTATGTAATTGAAATGCTTCTATTGTATGGTTTGGAGTCCCAGTGGAGTGCTGTAGGATGAGCACTTGGCTGTGACGTGCAAGATCGTTGGGTTAAACTCACCAGCTTCTCCTTGGACATTCTATATAGGGTCGCTATGAGTTGGAACTGACTCAATGGCATTTAACAACAGCATAATATAATTCATTCTGCTATTTCTAATATAATTGTATATGATAATTAATAATAATTTTTTAAAAACTGTATGAATGAATGAATAAATGAAAAGATGAATAGCCTCCTGAAAGCTGCCAAAGTAAAGCATCACTAACAGTAATAATCATGTCCTGGTGGGTGTGGCACTATAGGATAAGCACTGGACTACTAACCACAAGGTCAGTGATTCAAAATCACCAGCCACTCCTTAGAAACCCTATACAGGGTCACTAGGAGTTGTAACCCACTAGGCAGCACTTAACAACAAAGGTAATAATAATTAAAATAACACTTACTTAAAGCTTGATATGTAGAAGAAAATGTTCAAAATATTTGCTTCTATGCCTCATTTAAATTTCAAAGCGAGCATTGGGGTGAAAACTATTATAATCTTCATATTTTATATAAGGAAACCAAAGCATAGAATATTTAAATTATTTAAGTTCACATAAGGGTGGGGAAAAGAATGGAATCGAGAATAATTGTCCATACTTTCAGCTGTTGTCTGGGCAGAAATAGGCCTTTGCAGTGATACTATGCTAATGATGCTGCTAATGTTGAAATACTGAAAGTGAAATGGAATGAACAAGTTGAGCATAAACTGAGACTTGCCACATGGAATTTGTGAAGCTTTTATGTAAAATGTTAATTTGCTGAATTGAACAAAGGTATTTGGTGATAGATAAATGTTTTCAGATAAAACTGACAAATTATATTGAAGGCAATATGATGTGGTCTTGAGGTAAGGTCTAATTTCTATGGAACAAAGATTTCCTCCTGATTCCTGTAGGCTCTGAAAATACATACTGATGGGTCATAAACTCCTTGAAAGATGCAAGTGTTTGCCTTTTTTAAATTTTTATTTTTTTCCTTTTTTAATACAAAGGAAAAAGGGTTGAATACACTTTTCCTTAGCATATAGCTAAGGACTTATTACTATAAGCTACTTAGTAAACTATCAGAGACCACTAAAACTTTGTATTAATAACTTATATTTATGTTACTAGAGTTACCAAGATTCTAATACAGCAGCCTAGTGAATTAGCACAAGTTTACATACATATTGCCAGAGACTATGATTTTTCAATAATACTTTCTTATAATGAAACATCTGTGATATCTTGACTTGGTCTTCATTGTAATTTGCTAAGATTTTAATTATAAATAATTATCTGTTTAGAGTGTTGTGGGCTGTTTGCATAATACTGGCATGTACTAAGGCATATTTGCATTTTTTGGTCTATAAGTTTTCATTAGCAACGCCTTAAGACATTTATATTTTCAGTAAAATAGGAATCATCCATATCCCTGTAGCTAAAAGAAATGGATACATATTCTTCCAAAAATTACTTATAAAGCATGATACTTAATTGGTGATCTGCTATATGTTGGTTTGGGCAAACTGAAAAATTGCAAAAATACATCTAGGCAAGTGTAATAAGATTACTGCTTTGGAACAAATCTTTACAGTGAGGATCATTCCCACCACCTTGGTATGCAGGGCTTACAGAGATGGACAATTTAAACATTGGCTACCTAAAAGGTGCAGGAAGGGGGGGTACGGGTGTTACAAAGGCAAGGAGTGAATGGCTTACAAGCTTTCACAAGGGAGCCTAGTTCCAGAGGGTGCAGGGGACGGGGCTGATGAAAGGAGATGGGGATAAGACTCTTGTGATACAATAGTGAATAATTGCTATCAGGACTGACTGTGAGGGTTGAAAATATAAAGGTAGATGTTTTGTAACAAAAGGAGTGGAGTGACTGAACTTTGCACTCCCTGGGACCATCAAGGGAGAGGAGTGGAGTGTGGGACCCTACCCAGAGAAGCAGTAAAGGAGAAGCAGAGATGGAGGCAGAGATGATGACATAAAGAGATGGAGCAGCTAGGGACTCTGGACTCAAGGAGAGAGAGGGGCTGTGTGCTGGTGGCCAGGAGGCAGGCTTGCAGGGTGTACCCTTTAGGCAGGCTTGCAGGATGTACCCTTTGGTTGTTTGATGATACATAGAGGGGATTGTAATCAATGAAATGAAATGAAATATGAAAAGATGAATGTAAAGCTAATGTTCTCCCATGTAAACTAGCACATAATTCACAATAAAAACTTTGAAAAAATTAGTTTTATTTTGAAATTAGTAGGATTCTGCTTTATAATATAATACTAGGGATATAATCTCATAGTCCTGGTGTGGCACTGTGGATTAATGCACTAGACTACAATATCGGTTTGAACCACAAAGTCAGCAGTTCAAGCTCACCAGCTACTCCTTGAAAATACAGGGTCGCTATGGGTCAGAAGTGATTTGATGGCACTTAACAACAACAACAATCTCACAATATAAGTCATACAATATTTTGTTTAAAAATAAATTCCATTACATGCTGAATTTATTATCTATTGTTGCATAATAAACTACCACAAAATTAGTGGGGTAAAATAATTATTTATTATCTCATGGTATCTGGGCTAGTAGTTAAAAGTAGACACATGAGGGTTTACTTTTCTCTGTGAAGTTTGGGGAGTCACATGAAAAAGTCTTGACTAAGGCTAGAGGATCCCATATCATTGTTGTTGTTTGCCATTGAGTTGGTCTCAACTCATGGTGACCCTGTGTAGGGTTTCTGAATGGTTGGTGAGTTTGACCCACTGACTACATGGTTAGCAGTCTAGTACTTATCCTGCAGCACCACACCAGGACTCCAGAGGATTCCATAAGGCTAAACAAGCTAACTTCCATGTTGACTCACTCACGTGAATATTACATTCTCTTGACATGGACTTCTTTACACATGACTCTCCCCACAGGGCTTGCTCATACAACTTTTTGCAATAGAAAAGTTGCCTGAAACTCCTTGACCTAGTGAGTGATCATAGAAACCAAGGTGAATACAGTAATTCCTTCTATGACCTAGCCTCAGAGATCACACATAATTATGCGATAGCCTGTTGATTAGAAGGGGTCACATTTAAGGTGCAGGAAATTAAGTTCCAATTTTTAAAAAGAGGCATGACAAAATATTTATGGATATATTTTTCAATGTCCATAGAATTACACAAAGATTAGACACCTTCAATCTTTTATTTTGTTGGTGCTTTGGTTATGTTTTATTGGTCTAGGAGTATAATTTTAGTTACAAAGTCTCCTTTATGGATATTACTGCCATCCATGAGAATGAATCCATCAAATGCTTGGAGGTCTACTCAAGCAAGCTGTAGTATTGATACACTGGGAAAACTAGTTCTTAAGTATTTGTAAGAAGTATTCAAAAATAAAGTGTCAATAAACAAATGGTGAAAATATGACTTTGTTTGAGTTGTCAAATTATTCAAGTCATTGGAGTTTTCTAGAGAAGTTTAGTTATTATCATTTATAAGCTCAACTTCAATCATATTTTGATGATGTTTTACAATTGCTTGGTAAAATTAATTATACTAAGTACTTATCCAGAATAAATGTTTTATAAAACAAAGGTACGTTCGTATTTAAACAAGGCCTCCAGTGATACAGGGGTTGAGAACTGGGTAAGGAACTTGAACTCACTAGCTGCTCCTTTGGAGAAAGATGTGGCAGTGTACGTCCAGAAAAATTGTTGTTAAGTGCCATGGAGTCATTTCCAGCCAGCTTCGTCTTTGTATAGTATTTCTGAGAAGTGGCTGGTTGGTTTGAACCATTGATCTTGCTGTTAGCAGTTCAGTGCTTATCCTATAGTGCCACCAGAACTCCTCTATAAAGATTGTTGTTGTTGTTAAAGGTAGTCATGTTTGTTCTGACACATAGTGACCCTGTATAGGGTTTCTGAGGAACGGTTGGCGAGCTTGAACCACTGATCTTGCAGTCCAATGCTTTAACCCAATTACAGCCATGGCTATCTTATCGGTCACTGTGGATTTTACTCCATGGTAATGATGGTGGTGGTAATGGTTATGTGCTGTGGAGTTGGTTCTAACTCATAGCAACCCTGTGTAGAGTTTTCGAGGCTGTAAATCTTTATGGGAGCAGAAAGCTTCATCCTTCTCCCATGGAATAACTGGTAGTTTTGAACTACTGACCTTGAGATTAGTAGCCTGACTCATAACCACTACGCTACCAGAGAACCAGAGGTAATGTTTAATTATACAAGACAACATTTTAAAAAAGAAATTAATTCTCAAGAAAATTGAACAGAATTTAAGTGTAACTCTCCTCAGAGATTAAAATTAAGACTGCAATCAAATTTTCAATCAAAGCAAGTTTTTCTAGGGCAAGCTATCACAAAACACAGTTGAGAGAAAGTAATTTTGAAATATTAGAATTTTTAGAAGTATCTAAAAGTCAAAGTATTATGAATATGCTAAATCCTTCTTTTTTTTCTTTGTTACATATTTTATTAATATGGTAGGTTTATCACCTTTTGGGGAACATGGTGGATCTGTACATTAGGTACTGGATTTTGAACTACAAAGTTGGAGGTTCGAGCTTACCAGCTGCTCTTCAAGGGAAAGTTGAGTCTTTCTGCTACCATAAATTTTACAGTCTCCAAAATCCTATACTGCTCACTGAATTTATAATATAAAATGAATTTATTAATTATATATTGTTAAGTGCTATCTATTAGCTTCTGACGCATAGCAACCTTGTATAGAGTTACTCAAGATTGATTGATAGGTTTGAAAAACAGCAAGACCCCCAACAAGATGGATTGACACAGTTGCAGCAACAATGAGCTCAAATATAACAACAATTATGATAATGGTACAAGACTGAGCCATGTTTTGTTCTGTTGTGCATAGGGTCCCTATGAGTTGGAATCGACTTGACGTCACTTAACAACAACAACAAGTTCAGCAGTTCAAAGCTACCTGATTCAAAACAGGAGAAAGATGAGACTTTCTGCTCCCATAAGGATTCACAGCTTTAGAAACCCTGTACAGGGTCACTATGAGTCAGAATTGACTTGATAACACTAGGTTTTATTGTTGTTGTTTGTTTTGTTTTAATAATGTGTCCAAAATAAGTGAGAAATCTCACCATTCTCTTTTCTAAGGAGTGCTTCACCTGTACCTCTTCTAAGAAAGATTTGTTCATTCTTTCATCAGCCCATATTATATACAGTATCCTTCAACAACACCAATTTCAAAGACAACAAATCTTCAGTCTTCATTATCTATTGCCCAACTTTCCTACGCATATGAGGCAATCAAAAATACCACGACTTGAATTAAGCATGCCTAAGTCATCAAAGTGATACATTTGCTCTTTAACACATTAAGATCTTTTGCAGCCAATTTGCCCAGTGCAATTCTCCATTTAGTTTCTTGACTGTTGTTTCCATGAGGGTCCATTGTGGATCCAAGTAAAATTAAATCATCGGTGATTGCAGTCTTTTCATCTTTTATCATTCTGCTCCTTATTGGTCCAGTGTAAGGATTTTAATTTTCATATTGATGAGTAATCCATATTGAAGGCCCTAGTCTTTGGTCCACATCAGTAATTCCTTCAAATTCTCTTCAATTCAAGTAAGCAAGGTTGTGTCTTCTGCATATTGCAGATTTTCAATTAGCCTTGTTCAATCCTGAGGCCATCTTCTTCTTCATACAGGCCAACTTCTCGGATTATTTCCTCAGCATGCAAACTGAATAAATTATGGTGAAAAGATACAATCTTGATGTACACCTTTCTTGATTTTTAATCATGTACTACCCCATTGTTCTATTCCAATAACTGTCCCTGATTCAAAGTACAACTTCCACATGAACACAATGAAATATTCTGCAATTCCCATTCTTGACAATGTTTTCTATCGTTTGTTATGATCCTCACAATAAAACACTTTTTAATAGGTAATAAAACACAAGTAAAAATCTATTGTATTCTCTGCTTTCAACATCAATCCACCTGTCATTATCAACGATACCCTTCAATCCATATTGACCATGAATTGCTGCTAGGATCCTAACAATACACTGCTGCAACTGTTAGAATTATCTTCAGCAAAATTTTAATTGCATGTGATATAAATTGTAATACTTGATACTTTCATAGTATCTTGGATCAACTATCTTTGGAATGGACACAAATATGGATCCCTTCCAGTTGGTTGTTCTGGTCGTTGTCTTCCAAATTTCTTGGCTGAATGAATGTGCTCTTCCTGTGTTTCATCCATGTGTTATAACATTGCAATCGCTATTCCATCAATTCCAGGAGTCTTGTTTTTATTTTATGCCTCTGTACTTCTTGGACTTATTCCTTCAATACCATCAGTTCTTTAATATCATCCACCTCCTGAAATAGCTAAACATTGGCCTAGTCTTTTTGGTTCATTTTCAGAGAGCAAATTCATATATTGTGGTATGTATTTTATGCAAATCCTTCTGAACGTTTAAACACGTTGGGAAAATGAAAGAAAAATTAATCAGGAATTGAACAGCAAACTTTCCGGATTGTAAAAATTCTGTGTATACTGTCCTAAAACATAGTGCTTATATTTTAGTGGCAAATGGCAAAACAGTTTTACTCTGACAAAAGATTTTTACTGAGAGTTAGCAATCTTTTTGTTCATCCTGTTTCTTACTTATTAAATTCTCCAAAGCACAGTTCTAAAACATCTCTGCTCTCTTATGTCCCCTGGTTGACCTCTCTAACTCTGGACAGATAACTTCAGCACCTATTTTATAGAGTTGATTAAAAGCCAATGTGAACCCTTACAATAGAAGAACATTTCATTTCTGCATTTTATCTCTCCTTTCATCCCTGGCCTAAAGATGTTCATCCTCATGCAAACATCTAAATTCATGTCCAGTGTTATTTAGGTTATTTTACTACTAATTATCTATCATGTTTTATCTTTACATGTTTTCTTTTATATTTTATATTAGTATTTATCTCTACCCTCAAAAATAATCAAAGGTAGTTTGTTTTTATCACTTGTTTATTTCAAACATTGCCTTATTTCTGACACTCTTTTAATGATCAACATTCTTCAGAAATGGACTACTTATATTTTCTTTCCTGAGTCATGTTTTCAATAGCTTGACGACAATCTCATGAGACATAGTAAGCCAGAATCATTCAGTTAGGCTGTTCATAGATTTCTAACACACAGAAATTTTGTAAGATAGTGTTTTAAATATCAAAGTTTTATAATATTTTTTCAACAACAGTAACTAACATACCAAGCTATAGATTGTTGTTGTTGTTGTTGTTGTTACGTGCCGTGGAGTCGGTTCCGACTCATAGCGACTCTGTACAGGGTTTCCGAAGCTGTAAATCTTTACGGGAGCAGAAAGCCTCATCTTTCTCCAGTGGAATAGCTGGTAGTTTCGAACTGCGGACCGTGAGGTTCGTAGCCCGATTCGTAACCACTATGCTACCAGAGCTCCTTAAGCTATAGATTAGGGGTCAAGAAAAGATTTTTGGAAGAGGACAATATGAAACATTTTAGGCCTTACAGACCTTTGATAGCTATGTGAATCATTTACATCTTGTAGTACAAAAGCAGCTACATGTACTATGCCCATAACTAGCAATGGCTTTTTCAATAAAATGCTATTTACAAAACCATGTTGTGGGGTAGATTTGTCCTGTCAGCCATAGTTTTCTGTACTCTATTATAAGTGAACAAAACAACATCAACAGCTAAGATTCACTGAAGTTAAGTAGCATCTCAATAAAGTTAGGAATCAGTAAAATCATCTAATTAGAGCATACAGCTCTGCTAGCATAGTGGTTATAAGTCAGGCTTCTAACCTCAAGGTCAGCAATTTGAAAGTACCAGCTGGTTTGTGAAAGATGAAGCATTCTGCTCCTGTGAAGATTTACAGCCTCAGAAACCCTACACAGGATCACTATGAGTCAAAACCAACTCCATAATACACAACCAATCAAAGTTAGATGACTTTCTTCAATTTTAAAAAATAGTTAAATAATTAGTAATATTTACTTTGACACTAATAAGTGTTTCTCTCTACAGTTGTAGGTAGATTAAGTTTAGTGGAATTTTAAAGCTTGAAATATCACACAGAAAGTGAAGAGTTTGGGGCTTTTCCCAATTCATTCTCTGTTGTTGTTGTAAGGTGCCATCAAGTTGGAACCGACTCATAGTGATCTTATGCACAGCAGAACAAAACACTGCCTGATCCTGGGCCAATCTCACTACTGTTGCCATGTTTGAGTCCATTGATGCCGCCACTATGCCAATCCATCATTCTCTGTAGTCATCTATTTAAAGTATCTGTCTGTTTTTTTTGTGTTTTTTTTTTTTTAATTCAATGCAAGAAAAATAAATAAAATAGTAGAAGGTGCAATGGTTCTTGTTTACTGCCAGTAGAAGGAAGTGGTCACCACACTCATCTTTCCTCTTCAATTACAAGATTTCTTCTTGGTGTGGCATTGTAGGCTAATGCACTGGACTGCAGGGTCAGTATGATCTGTAAAGTTGGCAGCTCAAACCCATCAGCTGATCCTCAGAAACCCTATACAGGCTCACTATGAATTGGAACCAACTCTATGGCACTTGGCAACAACAAGAAGCAACATGGCTATTTATGATACCAAGTAACTGATTTTAGTTTGTAAAACTTTATGCATATTAATGAATTCTCTACACACAATACCTGTTTAATCACCATAAGAGTAATTTCACATGTGATTATCTAATAGAATTGTGAAAAGATCTTTCTAAGAAATTAATTTTTCAGATTTTTTGTAGAATTTTAAATTGGCCCTGCTTATTAATAGGAGTACTGGTGTGGAGCTGTGGGCTAATGCATCAGACTACAAAGTCGTTTGAACTGCAAGATCAGCGGTTCAAGCTCACCAGCTGCTCCTTGGAAACCCTGTACAGGGTTGCTATGGGTCGGAATTGACTCAACGGCACTTAACAACAACATTAATAGGAGTAGCCAAGTACTTCAAATAAAAGGTTAAAATTTTAGAGGTCTTTAGAAAAAAAGAAAATATATATAACACAACCATAAAACTTCACAAAACTGCTTTAAACTTCAATCTAAGGAACTGAGGTTGTGGCTTTCCCTAATGAATTTGCTTTCACAATGCGAGTGGGTGGCTCATGCATATAGATGCCAGTATAGTTTATGTGTATGCCTCCACCCACCTTAAATACATACCATTTTATTTCTTTTGAAATAAATAATTCTCTCCTACTCTTTCTCCTAAATATGTCTTTTTTTAATAAGTTAAAGTTCAGCCTCAGGATGTCATGTATCCAATCAACCTATTTAAATCAATGAACAATTTCTTTGCTTGACTCATAGTCAATACCAGGTCAAATATTAATTTCATTACATTTCAGAAAACAGCCAAGGGTCATGTATTATCCAAGAATTTTATGTTCCCAAATAATTAAACAAATGTCTTGGTGACTAGACTATTACAGCCTTTCAATGATTATGACAACTATTGCAAAATAATATTTCAGTGAATAATTTATCATCCAAATGCACTGACTATTATAAATAAAGCAAGTTGATTTTGTTAAAATCTAACACATAGTTCTGAGATGAGCTAATTATTTAATAAAAGAATCATAGTTTTAACTCTCAATATAGACTATAAGTGAATTATAGAACAGAAGTTTGGCAAACTTGAGTCAGCATTGTTGTTGCTATTAGGTGCCATCGAGTCAGTACCGACCCATAGCGACCTTATGCACAGCAGAACAAAACACTGCAACACAGCCTTTAGATTTTTGCATGAATCTAAGAACAGCAGAAGAAAATGGTATTAATTGAATTTCCTGAATATATATTTCAGAGCATTTAAGGTTTGAATATTTAAGTGATTTGTTCCAGGCATCAAAACAAAGATTAAATATTAAAACTCATCATCCATGCTGCTAATATGTCACAAAGCTTTAAATACAGAACTAGAATCAAATGAACAAGGGCATTTTATGCAGTGGTTTATCACCTCTCATATCTGTATAATGATAACCATTTTTGTTGTTGTTTAGTGCCGTTGAGTCGGTTCCTACTCACAGCAATCCTGTATAGGGTTTCCAAGGAGTAGTTGGTGAGCTTGAACTGCTGACCTTGTAGTTCAAATCGACTTTGCAGTCCAGTGCATTAACTTACATTGTCACACCAGGACTCCAGTGATAGCCATTTTGTTGTTGTTGTTAAGTACCATGGAGTTGGTTCTGAC